>NC_063202.1:21875993-21950993 GCF_017589495.1 Alosa alosa
TACCAGAATTAATTATTATTATTATTATTATTATTATTATTATTATTATTATAATTATTATTATAATTATTATTATTATAATTATTATTATTATTAAGGATTGTAGCAAACGATTGTAAAGGAGATCAACTTATTTTAAGACTTGATCAAGGAATCCAATACATTTTTCAGACATGGTATATTACCTAAGTGTGGCCCTGAATCAAATCTTAATGATCTTAGCTTTTCGCTGTATCCTCCAGAAGGTGTGTGTGTGTGCATGTGTGTGTCTCTCTGTGTGTGTGTGTGTGTGTGTGTGTGTGTGTGTGGTTACAGAAAGTTCCACACCCTCTTTCCATTGAAATAACAACTGGAAGGCAATATTCATTCACAATTTATTTTAGCATTTATGATAACCATTAATTTACCACACCTCTTTTTCACCACATTTTTTTCACACACCTGAAAAAAAGTAAGACTGATATGACAAAAGTATAAATCCACAAGAGTGGTAACAGAATAAAAACAGAAGTATCAGAAAAAATGAGAAAATGAATACATAAATGCCAAGCAAGGGATGCAATCATACTCAAGGTGTAGCAAGTAATTTCAAACTCTGTGCTCTCTTCTCTTCTTTTCTTTCTATTTATTATTAATTTGTTATTATTATTATTATTATTTGTCTTTTGTATATTTTATTGTTCTTGTTTTGTTATTTTGATTATTGTTGTTGTATGTTTTGTAACTCAGGGCATTGCTGTAAAAGAGCTTGATGCTCAGTCAATTTCTCCCTGAATAAAAACAGTTGATGATGATGATGAATCAACGACAGTAGAGATTTCTCACAAACCCATCAAATCTCTTGAAAGAATGCATGTAAAATGGCAATATAAATAAATAGTTGTGTGTGTGTGTGTGTGTGCAGCACTCTGTATGTCAAAGGAGTGTGACTAGCACCATCAGAGTTTGATGAAGTGGTTGAGGATAACTTTCATGTTGCAAATTCAACATGTAATGTTCATTTCATTATAACTTGTAAGGTGCTGTAAGACCAGTCTTTTTGCCAGCCTTTTGCTTTCTTGAAACAGAAAAGACATTCCATAACCGGCAATTTACATCTGTGTGGGTACCTGTGTTCGATCTCTATTGTCTAAGCTGGCTATGGCCATGATTCCCAACACCCATGCTCCCTCCACTACTTCAGAAGTCCTATATTATCAAGACACAGAGGTTAGTAGCCTATTCCAAAATCTGGGCGCATAGGTTGCTGTATCGAACAGCGGGAGGCAGAACTCAACCTGGGCTATGTAATGCCATTTATTACAACAGAGGACACATCCAACAATCTAGGGCAACACGATGTCTGCAAAGCATCAAAATATCTACAAAAACAGATGCTTGATAACAATGAAATTATCAGCATATTTGCTTAAGCACGACATAGCGCACACTTTTGGACTAGGGCTGCACAATGATCGCAATTGTAATCGCAATATGAACCAAAGCAAATACCTAATCACAAAAGGTACAGATAATCATACACAATTAATTTGGTCACATTTCTGACATTTATATTCATTTCATCCTCCTTGACTATGCCACCTTTGGTTGGTGGGTGTGCATAGTATGTTAGGGGCACAGAAATTCTGATTGATGAGCTTCCCAGTCGGTCAAGGACGCTGTGCTTCTTGTGCACCGGGCATGCTCACCAATCAAAGGTGGCACAAATTAAAGAGACATTTGGAATATTGAACTGAATCAATTCATTGACATTCAAAAGTCAGAAAAATTGCAAGATATTTTCCCCAAACCGTGCACCCCTACTTTGCACCTTTGTACCTGATGTCATAGTAATCAAATATTTCCAAAATAGTTTTGATGGTACATCAACTCAACAGGATGAACGGCAATTCGCCTGCAAATAGCACTATGTAATCCTGTCAATTGGGTAGGATCACTAAACCCCTCCCACAAAAGAGTATGATTTGCTTTACAGCATATAGGTGGGTCTTCAAAAACCCAGCCAAAATAAATAAACACCAAAAATAAATATCATGAAAAAGTAAACTTTAAACCCTTTAAACCCTTTTAACCCACCATTTTTGGCTGATTGCCTCCATACCATACTGCATTGATGCAGTAATTTGTGCACAAGGAGCTCCAACCAAATATTGAGTGCATAAATTTACTTATTATAACTTAACGATTTATTATTTTTTCTGAAGGTTGACATTCTGTTCTATTTTGAGATACCTGTAAGCTGTAATCATCAAAATTAAAACAAAAATGGCTTGAAATAGTATAGAAATACTTTATATGTAATGAATATATGAAGTGAAAATGTTCATTGTTTAATACTAAATTAGGGGGTAAAAATGCACTTTTTTACAATAATCTAATTACATGATGCATGTAACATGATCTAAATAGGCAGTGGTTTATCTAACCTAGTTATGTACTTATTATCTGTTTTATTTTCAGAACCACACACACGGCCGAATTGGGGCTGAACTGAGGACTTTTGGAACTGAATACGTAAGGGATAACGGCCGCCGAGGTGTCCTGTTATACGAAATTAATGGACGAGGGCGAGGGCCAAAAAACTCCCCGACGCGCAGCAGAGGAATTAATTGCCTCCGCCCGAGTCCATTAATTCCGTATAACTGGACACACCTCGAAGGCCGTTATCCCGCTTATCACCCAGTTGCCACTGTAAAGCAAAGGAAACACCCGGTTCCATTTAAAAAGAAACTCACTAGTTCAGCTTGTTGTACAACTTTCGTTGGCCCTATAACAGCGATAGCAAGGACAGTAGCTTGTTTACAGTTGATTCCATTGTTGCGAAGCCTGCCTCCAGGCTCAACCGTCATCCTACTATCGTTGTTATAGTTACTATTCATAAGCATTGATATGGAACGGTGCTTAAACTTTTTTTACCAGATCTACTTCATAGGTGTCCCGTTATTCAGAATTAAAAGCCACCCCGCCAGCCAATCAGAAAAGAGTATTTCTTCTCTCCGGGTGATAAGATGCAATAAAACTAGAGAAAAGTTAAAAACAGACCACGTAGCATTTGCTTAGGGTTGCCTAGCAACAGAAGAGACTTTGCTTAATTTGTAAAGCAAAATGATCAACATTGCAGAAGAATTAAGGATACTGCTTCTTCTGACTTGTTTAATTGTCATGTAATTGTAATTTATTTGACACATGATCACATTTAAAAGTGTCAAGCATTGCTGTCCCCGATGTCACAGCAGCTCCTTGTGGAAACAGCAAAGAAGAGTGCACATATCCGATGAGATTTCTTTTTTTTTTTTTTTTTTTTTGCAAACATCATTGACATTACAGAAAATGCAACACTACGACATGCACAAGAATACTACATACGACAAACAGATGTACATTACATAAACACATACTGTAACTTAACAAGACATCACATTGACTTGGCTTCCACAAACATAACACAACATAACATTAATAACAGAAAGGCTAAGGATGATTTGCGTCCAGGATGATTACAGATATGATTATCAGGGATGAAATTGATGACCGGAATGAAAAGAAAGGGTGGATGGGGGGGGGTGCGGATGGTAGCTCTGAGAGTGTGAATGAGGTGGTGTTGGGATGGGGGTGGGGATAGGGGGTGAGGGGTAGTGAGTATGTGAGGATGTATGTGTGTGTGTGTGTGTGTGTGTGTGTGTGCATATGTATAAGGCTGGCTTGCTGTTGGGCCAGGAGGAGAGAAGCTGGAACATAGAGAGGGAGGGTTTCAGAGGAGAGGAGTTGTAATTATTCTATTAAAGATAAGTATAATAATAGGAATAACTGATTGCCTGGTTGATTGCCTGACTGATTGCCAACCTGGGCACCCATTAATGGCCACAGTTCCACCCAGCCCCCAAGAGTTATACTGCGACGAGCTGACAGAGGGGAGGACTGCGTGCCACCCATCCCCCAGGCCCCAGCATATGCACACATCCCCCACTACCACGACCAACCACACCTCGCCCCCAGACCTTCACCCAACACGCCACTCTTGACCTAAATATGTACAGTATGTGAATGGCTGAGGGTTGAGGGATCTATCTAGAGTGTACCATTAAAAGAAGTGGGCATGCATGGTGAATATCTGTCAGGATTTCCCCATGCACACCACACTTACCCTGTGTAAGATGTATGCCTCCTCAATGTGTGCATTAAAATAAGTGAGGCATGCAGATAGACACCTGATGAGGCATCTACCTGCACTCCACTCTTACCCTAGCCTGTTTTGTAGTTTTTGTTTATGTTTGATGTATGTCACCTAACATGTAGTGCAATTAAAAGAGAGTAAAGTGTGTGCATGAGCATATGAGGAGGGTGCACACCGGGGGCCCAGGGCCAATAGATAACCCACAGGACCCAACCAATGCCAAAACCACACAGCGACCCGCCAGGACAGAGTCTCCCAAGCCATCCAATGGGGCCCCATCAGAATAACGATGGGAGAGGCAGAGAGAAAGAGTGAAATTAGTAAAGTTTATCAGAGAATGTAAATAAAAGGGGGAGGGAAAGAAGGGGATGCTATTTATATTACTACTACTACTACTAATAATAATAGTTCCAGCTACCCTCCCCTGCCCAGTGTTCGATGATATGTGTATCTGTTGATGAAGTGTGTTATGATGGTGTGGAGATAGAACTCAGGCAAAGAGGGTCAGGACTGTAAGTATGTGATAAAGGGGTACCAAGGAGAGGTTGTATCCTGAGTATTGATTAAGTTTGTAGTTGATTTTTCTAATGATATGTAGTCTGTTAACAAGTTTTTCCAATGAGTGATGTGAGCTTTGTTCTTAGATTTCCAGTTCATGAGGATTGTCAGCGCTCATTGTCAGCGCTACCAGCAGTGTTTTATTGCAGGAGTTGCTTAAATTGACTGTGGATGTATCACCAAGTATGCATAAGGAAGGGGATGCTGGGATGTGACAGCCAAAGATGGAAGAGAGAGATTTTGTGACACTCACCCAGAAGTGGTTGATTGGAGTGCAATGCCAAACCGCATGAATGTATGTATCTGGGTTATTTTGTGTGCAGTGAGTGCAAAGATCCGAGCCAAACCCCATTTTAGCCAATTTATGTGCAGTGAAGTGGAATCTGTGAAGAACCTTGTATTGTATTAGTTGTAGATTACTATTCTTTGTCATGAGGTAGATGTTTTTGCACATTTTGGTCCAGAAGTCGGCACCGGGAGTAATTGATAAGTCTGATTCCCATTTGTGATATGGCAGGCCAATTGTTTTTTCTGAACGAGATATAATTTTGTAAATTTGGGAGAGTATTTTTTTGGGAGAGGGAATATTATAGGATAGATGATTTAATTTGCAGGTATTGTAAGAAGTGTTTACTCTCGATGCCGTGCTTCTGGACCAAACAGGAAAATGAGGCCAGATTATTGTCTTGAAGAATGTGTTGAAGGTGAGTGATGCCCTTTCCCATCCATGTGTGAAAGTTAAGTGTTTTTTTATTGACGGTGAAATCTGGGTTATTCCAAATCGGGGTGCGAATTGATGGTGCTATAGGTGAATCAGTGATGTGGTAGAATCTCCACCAGGCTGTCCAAGGATGGATGTTTTTTGACCGACTGACTGCAGAAAGGGAGATCTGAGATTTTAATTTCTTTACAGATTGTTTGTTCTAGGTCTAACCAGGTGTTGTCTGAGGGGGTGGGGTGTAGCCATTTGTGGATGAAGTGGAGCTGGTTGGCCAGGGCATAGTGCTGGAAGTGTGGGGCCTCTAGTCCTCCCATTGCTTTTGGTTTTTGGAGAGTGGTGAGTTTGATCCTTGGGGTCTTATCTTTCCAGTAGAATTTAGTGATTAATGAATCGAGAGACTTAAACCAGAGGGTGGTGGGCTGGGTTGGAATCATAGAGAATAGATAGTTTATTTTGGGCAGTATTGTCATTTTGATTACTGAGATTCTGCCCATGATGGATAATGGGAGGTTCTTCCAGCGTTGAAGGTCATCATCTATTAAAGTGAGTAGAGGGGAATAATTTAGGGTAAATAAGTCTGACAGCCTGGGGGAGACTTTTATCCCTAAGTAAGTGATATAGTTAGTGCATAGTGGGATAGGTGAAGAGTTGGCTGTCACATCCCAGCTGTTGGGATGTAATGGGAGAACTGCAGATTTATTCCAATTGATTGAGTATTCAGAAATTTTAGAGAATGTGTCATGAAATCCGATGAGATTTCTGACAAGGAGCAGATGATAATAGAAACAACTGGAATCTATTTCTTTCAGCTTAACGTTGGCTAGAGATCAATCAGATGCCGCCCTGCGTGACTGTTTCCACACAACAGACTGGGGAGTTTTTCGGACTGCTGTTGACAACATCAACGATTACACTGAGTATGTAATGGGCTATATATGCAATTGCATTGATGACATTGTACCGAGGGTGACCTCGCAAACTTTTCCTAACCAGAAGCCATGGGTGAACGGAGAGGTATGTTCAGCACTCCGAGCTCGGACAGCTGCCTTCCATTCTGGCAACCCAAGTGAGTACAGTAAAGCACGTTATGAACTGAGAAAATAAATTAAAAGTGCTAAGAGAGTACAGGGAAAAGGTGGAGTCACACTACAGCGGCTCTAACACCAGAGACATGTGGAGTGGGTTAAGGACAATTACAGACTACAGAGGAAGGAGCGTCAGAGCAGAGGTGTCTGCTTCTCTTGCACTTTGAAAATGACATCAGGTCAGAGTCTCTTTTAGAGCAAGATTGCTGCCCATTTCAGTTATCTGAAAGAGATGTGTGTAAATCATTTAGAATGGTGAATACACATAAGGCTCCAGGGCTTGACAACATCCCAGGTCGTATTCTCAAGTCTTGCGCATCTGAACTGGCTGAGGTCTTTATGGACATCTTTAATCTCTCCCTGCATCAGTCTGTTTTCCCAGTCTGTTATCCCCGCAAGGTAAAAATCAATTGTTTAACTCAAGGGGAGGTGGAAAATGAGTGTAATTCCCCAAATAGTGGAATATCCCTTTAAACCTCAGAACCCCCACCCAGACACACAACATACCCCCTCCCCATACACACCATTTCATCATTCCCCTTTTCATCACCCCCCCCCCCACACACACACACACACACACAATACACCTTCTTAATTAATGCTTTTAATTTACTCTTTTAAGTTGAGCTGGCTCTTGAGCTTAAGAATTTCATTACTTATAATTAATTTTATAAGTACATGACAATAAAACTACTTGAACTTGAACATCACATCACAGAAATGGATCCAATGATGTTAACCATGCAGATTCACTTGATTACTTTGATATTTCCATTTCTCCAACCCTTTCATATAGGCTATGTAGGATAATACAAGCAAAGATCCTTTAGAACACTTTATCAACCATCTCTGATACAAGTGTAATAGTGAATAAGTACATGTCAACAACAATCTTGAAAACACATGTAAGAAAAATAATATTTAATTGTAATTTCCTTTTGTACATAAAACAGCTTACTCAATCATACTTGTACAAGGAAAACGCTCATTATCAGAAGTGCTCAGATCATCACCTGACAGAATGATTAACTCCAGTGTACACAGTGTCCTGTTGCAGCTCTCTCTTCTTCCTCCCTCTTGTCCTTGTGTCAGAGAAATTCAACGCTGCATAGTTCATCATGTCCACATTTATATCATGGTTTGCGCAAAGCTCAAAAGGAACTCCTGTTGATTAACAAAGAAAGCATGTATGGAAATTGACAAGAAAGTAAATAATAATAAAATAAAAAATAAACCTGTTTGTTTTGTCTATTGTTGATTGATTAATTGATTGATTTTATTAACAGAGGATACAATGAAGATCCATGGAATAACATTCAAATGAGCATTTGTTTCCAACATGATCCCTGATGTCAGCTAAACAGGACCAACAGTTACAAAGACACAGAATCCTTTAAAACTAACGACAGAAAAATGTACTGTAAATAACAAACAAGCTTGAAACTTTTATCCGTTTTATCACTGTAGTATTGTAGTATCTTCCTGTGTGTGTGTGTGTGTGTGTGATATACAAAGACAGGTAACTAGTCTTACCTCATAGCCCCAACCTGATACAAAGTGAATGGCTGTTCCATAATATTTCTATTGATGCCACTTTAGTATTTATTCTTTTTTTTGCCAAATGTATTCAACATACCTGTTGAGTGATGACATAAAGTTTTCTTGGAGTTGATGTAGATTAGTATACCGATTATAATTACACACAGTCCCACTGCAGCACTCAGACCATACACAAGGGGATCCACTGGCACCCCTACAACACCAGAGGAAGAACCTCTTCATTTATTCATATCAAAAAGAACGACTGATTTGACTGATTGAAAATTCAGTGCAGTTCATAGGAACAAAAGCTAACATATAAGCAACTTATAACCAATATGTATTAATATACATTTGTTTATGAAGTACACTCAGACTTTACTGAGAGAATGTCAGAATGAATGTATATCTTCAATCGATAATGAAGTCTTACTGATGTTAAGGACTGTTCCGTTTCCAAACAGTATCTAGTATAAAATGACATATTAAGATCTAGGTCTAGAACACATAATAAACTTTTTGAACTGGTCATGTTTGAGGCCATATGCAGCGCTTGCAAGTTGCAACATACAGCTATATTTGATGGATAATGAAGGCAACATGCAGCTATGGTATTTGATGGATAATAAAGTCTTACTGATGTTCAGGACTGTTCCGTTTCCAAACAGTATCTTGCCGCATGCAGAAACAGCACAGTAGTATGTTCCAGTGTCTGTGAGGTTGAGGTTGGTCCTGGCTAGTGTGTAGTTACAGCCCCTCTCACAGTGACTGCTCCTGTTCATGTCGGTGTAAATCACTCCTGGATGGAAATCATCTTCAGCTGCTCTGAACCAGAACACTCTGAGATCCTCTGTTTTCATCTCACTGAGTATTGTGCAGTTAATTGCCACTGAGTCTCCTTGGTAAAGCATTTTCAGTACAGGAAATTGAATTATTTTTGTTGAATTGGAGCCCTGTTGAATTTTTCCTATGTAGAGTGAAAATCTATATTAATAGACAATTAACCATTAAACTAAATTCAGTGTTGAATACTGAGAAGAAAAACACCTTACCTTGCACTGCCAGAAATGTTCCACTTAAAAAATGCAACTCAACTGCATGATTCACTCCACATAGGTACAAGGCTTCATCAGATGTTGTTGTGTTGGATATGATCAAATGAAGTCCAAAGTTTTCCATTGTTACGTTGAAACGGTAATCTTTAAACTCATCGTAAAATTTGGGCCTAGCATGATTTTGCCAAATTGCCACAGGAGAGGGTTCACGACCAGCCATTTGTTTATACCAGTATAAGATATCGTTTTTATGTTTCTCTGGGAAGAAGCACTTCAAGGTAATATGTTTTCCGGCGATTGCAGTGGTAACTTGAGTGATCTTATGTAAATCAGCAAATTCTCCCATACCTGAGGAATTTGAGATCAAATTTCAAATGAGTTACCCAAAGTCAAATACTCATTATAAAGTATTACATGCCATAATAGGTCATTTATACCATATCAAACCTATAATCTTCGTGAACAGCATTACATTAGATTCATGTATAGTAAAACACAAACACTTTACTTACATGCTTTCCCACAAAGGTTAATAATCACAAATAAAGTGATAATCCTCATATGCAGGACCGCCATGCTCAGCTGAGCTGAATGTGTATTGAACAAATGAGAGCTACATTTTAAGCACAAAGTACAAGACAGGAAAAGCTCTTCTAACAATGGGTGTGTTTTAGATTGCATAGGCCAATGCAGTGCATCAGTGCGCTCAGAAACCCAACCCATCTTTTCCCCGTCATTTTCCACTCTCTAGCTTACAGTGAACTCTTTCAAATGTGTGTGAGAAGAAGTATATGTGTAGCGGCCAACCAGAAACTTAAAGCGGGCAATCTGAATGCATTATCTAATTTAGGATCACGCCGGACCTCCTGTTTGTTACTAGAGATCATGTTTTGTAAACATTGTTTACAGCAATGAAGAGCACAGTAAATTACAGAATTCAAAGACCCAAGCTCAGGTGTTAGTGGCCAGAAAAGAAACTGTCAGACTTCCATTTGTGCTATTGTAATATGGGGCCCCTCACCATTGAACCTGTCTAATTCAGAACTCTGAAACAGAAAGCACATTAGAGGTTTACAAAAAAAAATGCTTTGGTCATGTGAAGACACACTGGTGTAGAGTTGGAGTTTTTTAAAATAACCATCAACAAAATAGAATTAATATATGAGGCATAATTACATCTTTGTTGCTTGAATGTTAAAAACCAAACCATAGAATGCCTTACAGTATATAACAGTTTGCTTTACACACAATATCATGCCTTTTTGTCTCACAGTTTTGTAAAGCTTCATCTAAAAGTGCGGTTAACAGTTTTCAAAGTCAAAGTCAAAGTCAAAGTCAGCTTTATTGTCAATTTCTTCACATGTTCCAGACATACAAAGAGATCGAAATTACGTTTCTCATTATCCCACGGTGAAGACAAGACATATTTTGCCAATTTAGGTCCACAGGCAAACATAACATTCAAGTAAACAAAAAAGTAAGTAAATAAGTAAATAAGAGGGCACATATAATAATGAAAAAATAAGAGCAGCAAAATTTGGTTGAAATTGTGCATAGACAGTCAATAAAATACTAGTGCAAAGTCAGGCCAATAAAAGGCTTGGGTAGTTCTGTTTGACCTAAGTAAGAAAGAAAGTGGCATAGTGGTGCAAGTTATGTAAGAGCAGCAGAAGTGTTGTGTTTCAGGACAACAACACCAAGTTGTAAAGTGTACAAGTGTGCAAGTGTGCAAGTGGAGTAGTGCAGGCGGCCATTTTGGGTCCAATGTCCAGGATGTTATGTAGCTGAGGGTGGAGGGGGGAGAGGAGGGAGAGTTCAGCATCCTTACAGCTTGGTGTATGAAGCTGTTGGTGAGTCTGGTAGTGCGGGAGCGCAGGCTTCTGTACCTCTTCCCAGAGGGCAGTAGATCAAACAGATTGTGAGCGGGGGTGACTTGCATCACTCACAATTTTGGTCGCCTTTGGGTGAGGTGGGTGGTGTAAATGTCCTTCAGGGGGGGGAGTGAAGCACCAATAATCCTTCCAGCTGTGTTCACTATGCGCTGCAGGGCTTTCCTGTTGTATTCAGTGCAGCTTCCCCACACAGCGATACAGCTGGAGAGGATGCTCTCAATGGTGCCTCGGTAGAATGTGGTCATGATGGCTGGTGGAGCACTTGCTCGCCTGAGTTTCCAGAGGAAGTACAGGCGCTGAGCTCTCTTAGCCAGTGATGCAGTGTTGGTGGTCCAGGAGAGGTCTTCACTGATGTGCACCCCAGGAATTTGGTGCTGCTCGCTCTCTCCACCACAGCACCGCCGATGGTCAGTGGCAGGTGTTGGGTGTGACCTCTCCGGAAGTCAACAACAATCTCTTTGGTCTTGCTGACGTTCAGCAGGAGGTTGTTGTCCCTGCACCACGTGGTCAGATGGTCGACCTCCAACCTGTATTGAGTCTCGTCAGCCCTTAGTGATGAGACCCACCAGAGTTGTGTCGCCAGCAAATTTCACTATGTGATTGTTGCTGTAGGTTGCAGTGCAGTCATCGCCAGCAGGGTGAAGAGCAGCGGACTGAGCACGCAGCCTTTGGGGGGCCCCTGTGCTCAGTGTGATGCTGCTTGAGGTATTGTTGCCAACATCGCATTACTTGGGGGGCCTCTGGACAGAGGAAGTCCAGTAGCCAGTTGCAGAGGTAGGTACTGAGTCCCAGTTTGTCAAGTTTGCAGATGAGTTGTTGTGGTATTATGGTGTTGAATGCAGAACTGAAGTCTATAAACAGCAATCTCACATATGAGTCTCTTTTTTCCAGGTGGGTGAGGGCTGGGTGGAGGGCAGAGCAGATTGCATCCTCTGTAGACCGCTTGGCTCGGTATGCAAATTGGTAGGGGTCCAGGGTGGGGGGAGAATGGCTTTGATATGTGACATGACAAGCCGCCAAGCACTTCATGATGATGGGTGTCAGTGCCACAGGGCGGTAGTCATTGAAGCAGGATGGAGCAGTTTTCTTCGGCACAGGTATGATGGTGGCAGCTTTGAAACATGATGGGACGATGGTTTGCTTCAGGGAAGTGTTAAAGATGTCTGTGAAGACATCCTTAAGCTCCCCGCGCAGTCCTTCAGCGCCACGACCTGGGATGTTGTCTGGACCTGTTGCCTTACGGGTGTTGATAGCAGCAAGTGTCCTCTTCACGCTGTCGGCATAGAGGCACAGGGGCTGCTCATGTAGAGGGGGATGTGTCTTCTGTGGGCAGGTGCTGTTTTGTGCTTCAAAGCGAGCAAAGAAGCGGTTCAGGTTGTTGAGCAGAGGGATGTTGCTCTCACAGCTCTGTGGCGCGGGCTTGTAGTCCCGTGAGGGCCTGAATGCCCTGCCATAGGCTTTGTGCGTTCCTGCTGTCTTTGAAGTGGGTGGTTATCTTGTGAGTGTATTCCTTTTTTGCTTCCTTGATGCCACGGGACAGGTTGGCTCTCGCTGTTTTCATGCCAGCTTCATCCCCAGCTCTGTAGGCTTTGTCTCTGGCCCTCAGCAGCCTGAGGACATCCCCTGTCAGCCATGGCTTCCAGTTAGCCCGAGTGATGATGTCTTTTGTGTGGGTCACATCATCGATGCACTTGGTGATGTAAGAGGTTACAGTGTCTGTATACTCCTCTATGTCTGTCCGGTTGTTGTAGGTGGCTGCCTGCTTAAACATTTCCCAGTCTGTTGTGTCAAAGCAGTCTTGAAGAGCATCGGAGGCTCCCTCAGGCCACACTTTTACCTGCTTACGAACCGGGTTTGTTCGCTTTACCCTTTGTCTGTATGCGGGCATTAGCATAACAGTGATATGGTCTGAAAGTCCAATGTGGGGGAGGGGGGTGGCTTTGTATGCTCCTTTGTCCGGTTCGTTGATCTCAGCAGTCGTATGTGATCCATTTTGTTGTCCAGTGATCGTACATTTGCCAGGAGAATGGATGGTATGGCTGGGCGAGTTGGGCTGGCCGCTAGCCTGGCCCGGACGCCCGCTTGCCCCTCTTCTGCTTCCTCGCGACACCGCCTTCCGGCGCTTTCTTTCCGGGAGCAGGCGAGTCCGTGTTGTTGCAGGCCGGAGTAGTCCGAGTTCCTTTAGCGTCTCTGTTGCAAAGTCCAGAAGGCTGCAAAACTTGCTTTTGCAGATGTCAATTAAAAGCTGCCTGCTGTACTTGTAGTACGACGTAGTAAGACGAGACGAGCACGTAAAACTTTCGGACAAACACTTTTTAAACGAACAAAACACCGTACGGTTGGGACAGAGAGAGGTCGCTGCGTGTGTACGCGCCGCCATCTTGGATGGCTTTGTGTGTTTTCCTCTGTACAGAATGCCAAATCAGGACAATTACGTGTATGTCACTAGGCATGCCGCAACACACACTGTGTTTTTGGTGGCAGTCTGTGAGAAATATTTTGGTACAAAAAACAAGGTAATGGATCAAGATTTTAAAAAATAATGGCCGTAAACCTGTCAAATGGGAAGCAGGGATTTGAGCTAAAATGGAGTCTGTTAGCATCCTGGATAGCTCCAGCATTTCAGCACCCTGGCCAGCCGCCATCTTGAATTTTGGCACTGAAAATGAAGAAATAGGAAATAGGTTGTTTTGTATTCAGTGGGGTCCTAGCAAGTAATAAATCACCAGTTGTAAAAATATATATGAGCCGTTCCTAAAATGACACGATTCCCCTTACTATACTGTAGGTGGCCAGGTATGGGCCAGTGTCCTTTGGCAACATGTGTCCTTTTAGGTTGAACATTTAAAATGAGATCTCTTCTTTGTCTATTCTGTTTCTCCTAGACATAACTTAACTCAGTTTAAAATCAATATGAGACTTAATTTGAACTCCTGAGAAATACCCCTTTTTACTGGCACAGTCCAAGTCTAATCGAAGTTTGATTTAAGAACTCAAACTTGTCTTTCTTGTCTTCTCAATCTTTTCTCATTGTTCTATATTTCTCCAGAAAAGCCAGGTGATATATCAATGAAAGCTGATGTATTGCGTATCAGACAAAAGCCAAGACTGTATCAACTGCATTTTTCTCTGGATTTGCAGTTCCTGGTTTCCATGGTCCATATGCTTCTGTATCACTTCCTGTTTCCTGTCTCTGTATCACTTCCGGTTTGCCTGATCAGTATTAGGCCCGGCGTGTTCGTTTTTATTTTGGTTCCCATGTTAACAGGTTAGACCTTGCACACCGCCTACGTGACACGCAAGTCTTAGACGCAGCTCGAGCCGTGGCGGAAATACGTGCATGCTAGGAATAGGTCTCACACCTATTTTTCATGCCACACGCAAGTGTGTTGGAAGTGTTTCCAGTGAAGGAAAAAATGATGTGAGAAAAAGAGATGTTTTAATCGGCAGAGAGGCTGCTGCAGCGCCGCATCAGACACGCTTCTGGTAAGCAAAGACATAGAGAACGCCACGCAGCCACGCCCCGGGCCCTAGCCTGATTTAACAAGACTCACTACTACTTTGTATCACTTTGTTGATAAATGTATGAAAAAAGTGTCAACAGACTGTTGACTTTGTCTTCCTGTACACGAATGTTTAGATGATATATGACAGTTTATGTTTTTATTTTTAATACATTTGCAAACATTTCTAATATCCCTGTCACTAGAATCTGACGAAGACAAGGCAGAATGCCGAAATATTAGTCCCTTATGTTGGCACATTAAAATAAACATCTGAAGTTCATCTGAACATCTGTGTTGCTCCGGTAAAACTCCTCTCTATTTCTAATATCCTGTTTTTACTTTGTCATTATGGTGTATTGAGTGTAGACTGATTAAGGGAAATGTACAATGCGCTAGGCTACTCCTTAGGTTGATAATTACCACATCCCTGGGCGCATTGGTTAAAAAAGACGTGCAAAATAAGAAAATAAACTTTGCGCCGGATGGAAAACGAGTTTTACGCTGTGTGCCAGGGCGCAAAATAGGGGCCAAAATGATATGTTGTATGTGTGGCCTATACGTGACTATGCCACTCACACTTATCTGAAAGGTGTGGAAGAACCTATTTGCCCGCCAGACTAGAGACTTTCCCCACGCTAGTGTCGATCAAGATGAAACAAGCTGGAGGCTGATGTGCAAAAGCGATACAGAAATAGTTTATTGATATTCACATTAAAATGTCATTTATTTTCATGTTCATCATCATTATTACCAGGTTAAAGACTAAAACAATCGGTTATTATGGATCCACAGCCAATAGAGTTATAGGGAATAGATGGACAGCACACAGCTCTCGGTGTAAAACGGGGAACCACCTGTTGAACAAACAATTTATTTTATAGGCCTACGATGCCACAATTTCCACAACAAACGTGACAGCACGGCACTAACTTGTGTGTATCCAACTACAAACCACAGCATTCCCAATAAGAATCACAGCAGCAAGTAGTCACCTTATCACATCCGAGAAGTGCCCGCTGTCCACCTCAGATCCCGAATCAACACATAGGCTAGAATTTGCATTTGTATATAAACTAGATGTACCGCAGAGCGGTACAAAATATGACCGCCACCCAGTCCAGCACATTTTTTACGCTGAAAGGCCTATATCACGCTGAAAGGCCTATATGATTCTAAGTGTCTCACTAAATTGCATTATCCACACTCAATTCTCACTGGTATCTGCTAGACAACAAGTACCAAAACATGATTAGTTCATAGATTTCACATGTAAAATTAATTTTATACAACCCCACCGCCATCTTGCCTGTTCATAACTCTGAGAAATTCTTGTGTGCGTGTACATGTTTATGTTTATGTGTGCGCTTCGCTGCGCGGCGGTCATAATAAATTAATGTTCCACATGCATAGCAATCAAGAGTAGGTTTCACTGCTGATTACCTCGCCAAATTGCACAATCCCAAAAGAGAAGGGAACCCTTTACAAATGCCCTTAAAAAGAGGAATTGCACTTCTGTCCCGACACTATTAAATTCATAAACACGACATGATACAAAAGCTAAAACACATGATAATTCACAGTATGGGAAAAAAGTGGCTGCGACGTCCTACAAAATCCGCAATCAATCAACCGGCCTTGAGGCCAAAGGGCTTCTAATGTGCGTGGCTCCGTCACTGAAGCCAGACCCAGAGAAATCACGGGCTACTTTTACGAGGAGATCCGCCCAAGCACACAAGCCAGTTTAGCATTCACGATGCAGCGCCAAAGTTGATCTTGGTGGTTGGCGGTCTCTGCGAAAATCGTTAGTAATTGCTTCTGTTCAGTCGCTAGTTAAGTTCATTGATAAAGCCGCCGTTGGGTTTGCAAGTTGCCGCTGATTCGGGCCACTCTCCAAAATCACTGCACGCCTGTGCACTAACCCCCGTATGTACTCGCTGAAAATTGCGTTTCCACTCTTGTCCACTCCCCCTGCCTGACAGCTGATTCCAATCGCATTCTACCCCAGCGGATGTCATTTTATGCTGAGTGACTCTGGGTAATGAAGTCCCACTGCCTATATATGCTTACTGCTTGAGTTATGTCATAGCTGGTTAGCCTGAGGCATGGTTTAAAACTCTTTATATACAGATTTTTCCAGGCATCGATGGGAAAAATGAATGAAGTCAAAGGAGTGCTGTGCAGTAAGTGGATCCCAGTGCGTGACTGAATTTTGCTGTCAACTCAATGTAGTTTGTGATATACAGTATGTGTATGTGTGGTGTGTGTGTGTGTGTGTGTTGATCATCCATCAGACTGGTTTTATATGCTCTGTTTGTCATCAAGATGTCATAGTCAGATGATCATCATCAGTCAAGTAGCTATGTGCAATTTGTCATCTATAAAGTGTCAGATCTCTGTCTGTCTGAGTTCTCATTGCATATCTCTCAAACTGTTGGTGGTGCTATTGCTGAAAACCATAAGTGAGTGCAGTGTTGAGTGAGGTTTGTGTGTGAAATTTAAAACAAATTGTTAAAACATGTTTTCGGATCTTGATCTTAAACATGGGTATAGATTCTAGAACAGAGCTCCGCTCTAGAATCTTTGATGAGTACTGCACAGTTTTGGAAAGTAATATAATATAAATATAACAGGAATAAATATGAACTTTTGCTGTGTTAAATGCAAAAAAGTGAAATGAATGATCAAGATATTTTACCATTAGTAGACGATTATAACAATTTCCTTTGCCAGATATTTGACTTTGGCTTAATTGAAAATGACAGAATAGTGATGAGTCAGAGACACTACAATTGATGGCACACAGATTTTCATGTGATTTATTCAAAGAGAATGAAACTTTACACTTCTTGTACATTAGATTACACTAGACAAATTCAAAAGCAATAATTTACATATGACTTATATTAATGTAAATAAAAAGAAAAGTCACACAGTTTGGTAGAGTGGTTGTGTGCACATCCCACCTTTCTTTAGGCCAGGTGCTGGACAAAGTATAAAAACGTAAAACAAAGAGGGAATGTCTGCACTCTACTCTCGCTGGTTTTAATTCAATTTGAGAGCTAAATTCCAGTGTGTGGACATTGGACATTGTGTGAAATAAGGCCTACACCATACAAATAATATTTAATCCAGCATATTTAAAATCCCATTTCTTAATGTCTAACATCGGAGTATACGCTCTCACTGGGCGGCTCCCTCTTCTTTTTTCCTCTTTTCATCTTGTTATCAGAGAAGTGCAGGGCAGCATAATTGATCAGTTCATCAGCGTCCTGGGCAAACAAGAGTTATATATTAACTGCTGTCTGGTGTTCAGACCCTGAAGGAATTTATTTTCTGTTCATTGTTTTTTGTGAGAGTGTTTCTACTTATCTCAGTAAGGAAAATAAATCAAGAGCCTATGTTGAGTACAAATATGTCTTCTGAAGGCTTAAACAGAGCCCAGCCAAAAACTCCAATAAAATTTGTATCAACTTTGAGGGCCATGCAGGATTATCCAGACCAAACGTGACGATTTTGCTACATACTATTCCTATTTATGTACTGGCATGCAAAATTTGAGCCTCCTACATGGTTTAGTTCCCTCCCCCTGTAAAACTGGCTGTATCTTGGAAAGTATTGATCTTACATAAGAGTAATTTTACAGTGTGTCTCCTGGGTAACATAGGTACACCTGGTAATTTTTTCAGAATTTTTTGAGACCTAAGTGCGTGGGCCCTGGTTAAAATGACGTGGAATGACCCATTAGCTGTACACAAATAAGATACTTTACTGCTGAGCTTGAATTAATGAAGACAATTTACAGTATGCATACTCTGTAACATATATGACTGTCATTGTCAGGGCCGGAGTGGGACCACTTTTCAGTCCGGGAGTTTCAGGCCCGAGACCAGCCCACTTTTTCCATGGTGAAAATAATGGTTGGATAAAATGGTTGGATAAATTAAGCAACAGTTCAGTTCTTAATATCCTGTAGTTTTTATTAGTACCATGGTTCAACAAATGTGTAAAGGTTATATAATAATTTATTTAAACTGAGAAGTTAACAAAAATATTCCACTATTCCACAAGGATAGGTTGATAAGTTAACAAAAACAGAAAGAAATAAAGCATTTGAAATGTATTCCACTCTTCCACAAAGATGCATATTGAACTAATGTTTAAATGTTTTTCAGTGTGGGTAGGCTATCATATTGGTGTTTGGTGATGTAGGTTACTTACACTCACTTCTGAGCAAACAAGGCATATTGATTGATTATGTAGATTACTGCTGTCATATACTGATCTTTTTTTACATTAAATCATTTTAATTCATATTGTTCACTCTTTATCCTCTCTACTTGTCCCTCATAGCCTCCTCATCGCTGGAAGCTTGGCACATTTGGCAACATCCTCCTCCAATGTCTTCCTTTCTTTTTTTACATGGCCTTTTCAGTCCCACCTGGCCTCTTTAAACCATCCATCCTCCCTGACGCTTATCGCTACAGTAGGGCCGGTAGGCCTATCTGAGAAAACTTTTTGGAAAAGACAGGCTATATGGACCCAACCAACTCTTTTTGGGATGGGAGAACTCCCTCACATAGTAGGCTACAACCCATGCAGACGATGCGGTGTCAGGCATAGATTGCGGAACGTGAGTAGCCTACTTTAAGAGAAGATAGACTAACGTGACAAATGTCAATATGTTTTTCCTTGACCGGCCCAAAAGTGAAGCGGCCCACCGGGAATTCTCCCGATTACCCACCTCGGGCCTGATCATTGTGGATGTCATGTAGGCCTACCTGAGTAGTTTGTGACTCTCGCAAAGTCCGGTCTGAATGGACTGGATGAGAATCTATGTCTTAATCAAACAAAACAAACAAATAAACAAGCAAACATATAGATCAATTTTAAATAAATACTATAAGTATTAAAATATGTTCATCAGATTAATTGAAAAACAAGCAACAACAACAATTTGGTGTATAAATGTCATACCTCTGTTATGTTTGTGTTTCCTGTACTGGTAAATTAGATGGACCAGAAAACATATGAGCAGAAAACACAACCCCAAAATAGCAATCAGCCCATAAACAACAGGACTCAATGATTCCTCTGAAAAACAAAACAACAACATGTTTTATAGAAGACATTTCTCAGTCATGTCTTCCATTTCTGATGTAAAAGTGATGTGTGCACATGATAGAATAGGTATTTGTGTCAGTATGCAATAATCTTCGGTAAAATATAATTGGTTTAACATTTAGAATACACAGAATACCTAATGCAATATTCATATTTGATGAGAAAAATACCTGCATTCAAATCAGATGTGTTTCCATTGTTTATTTGTCCACACCAACTGTTGGTAACAGCACAAAGGAATGCTGCATGCTCATAGGACCTTTTGGGTCCTATGAATCAGGGGAGGTCATTATTTTAAGTTAGGTGAAATGTACTCTACACAGTAAACTGCAGGGTTAGGATATATTTCTATAACCCACATGCCTTACCTGTGACTGTTAAGAATGTTCCATTGTCAAATCTAATCTCAGAATATACTGTGCCTGTGCAGTAATATGTTGCTTCATCAGATGATGTGATGTTTCTGATGGTCAGATTAAATGATCTCTCTGACTGCTGTGTTGTCATACGTCCTCTATCAAACTCTTCAGAAAAAGGAGAATTCCATGCTGGTGCGACACTCGAATATTTAACTATTACCTGAGGCTTTAGTCCCAGTACTTGCCTATACCAGTACTTTAGTTCTGAATCGTACACCGCAGAGTAAAAACATGCCAAAGTCACTGTATCTCCAGGATCAGCTTCTATAGCGTGATTTATTTGGACAATTTCATATGTTGAGTCTAGAGAAGTGAAAAGTAAACATAATATGATGGTTAACATTGTGCATATACATTGTCCATGGTGAAATACAGACTATTCAATGTTCCATGGTGTAATATCACTGTAACAAAATCCATCGTCACATGTAGATATATAAAATATGAACGATATGTTTATCTAGAACAATCCTGGAAGTTTGAAATTCAACTTGAACTTACACATTTTTAGAAGAGTGAACACAAATATCCAAAACATGTTCCTCTCAAGATATGCTAAAGATAATGAGACCAGGCTATTTAATGTTAACAGACACAGCTGGTGTCTCAGTTTCCAATTGCCTCAGAGTGAAGTAAATGCTTAAATAGTTGTGCAAAAACAGAATTATCACCCACTTCCTGTTACATTTTCCAACCAATCAGTGAAGGTACACATATACTGTATGATGTCAGTGATAAAGCAGTAGATCCAGCCTCCTAGTCACACACAAACAGAGTCACAAAAGATGACTTACAGTTTACAGTAACTGCAAACATATTAGGTGATGGCTACTGTAACTAAAGAGGATTGACCTTTAATGAAGGATTCACTTTTTACCAACTATTCCAAACACCAGTTCAGTCATATGTTACATTTTTAAAATAACCATCGGGATCACATATCCCTATACAAATTTACTTCATTTGATATTAAGAATTCTACTTTATCCAGAAGCTTGACTTCATTTTGAATTAAGGTCATTGACAGTATCTGGCAACTACCTCGGAAAGTAAAGCCTGTATATCACTATAACCTAATCATGTACCATTATTCATCAACGTTAAGGACACTCAATGCAAAGATGAAAAAAACTGAAAAGGCTTCACTGTGGAAAATGTGGAAGAACACACTGCAAAGTTTCCCTAAAAGTATATCTGCTCTACAGGCAGTGAAACTGAATTTAGTGTGTAATGTTGTTAATTTGGTTAGCTCATTGAAGGGTTATGTGGCCAGCTTATGGGATGATTTTGAAAAAATTGAGAGTAAAGCAAAAACATGTCTTCAACTGTGTCCTAAAACTACAAAGTGGACACATAGAGGCACAGAAAAGGTAAATAAAGCAAGCAGATAAATCAACAGAACTTGATTGTGAGCAATCCAGCTGACACAGGTTCAAAGATCAATAGTTTTTATTGCTGTAATTGATAAACACATTTGTAGAACTCCAACAAAAACTTTCAGCAAACATTTGGATTTTTAAAGGAACTGTATGTAAGAAATGCATTTCAATTAATCATAAAATGACCCTGATATGTTACTAGACATTAAGAAATGTCTCTTGGTTATGAATTAAGACATTAAGAATGACATTAAGAAATGTCTCTTGGTCCCACTGGTTGGCACTCTGGACTTGTAACCGGAGGGTTGCCGGTTCGAGCCCCGACCAGTGGGCCGCGGCTGAAGTGCCCTTGGGCAAGGCACCTAACCCCTCACTGCTTCCCGAGCGCCGCCGTTGTAGCAGGCAGCTCACTGCACCGGGATTAGTGTGTGCTTCACCTCACTGTGTGTACACTGTGTGCTGTTTGTGTTTCACTAATTCACCGATTGGGTTAAATGCAGAGATCAAATTTCCCTCACGGGATCAAAAAAGTATATATACTTATACTTATAAATCATGTTCATTTCAAATACTTATATTACTGACAACAGTAGTCCGGCCAGGATATTGTCATTTAAAAACTGTAGTTGCAGCCCTCAACTGATGTTGAAGTTGTCATGTTGTGTTTTGGCCACCCTCCACCTATCTACTAATCACAAAGTCAGTAGTGTTTCGGCATCCGGGTTGCCAGCTCTGCCAGTCAGGGGGGAGGGGATACACCGCTCTACAGTCATTTGAAAGTGATTGCAGTACCAGTTTTGGCCACAATCTTACATACGGTTCCTTTAACCCTTCTGTTGTGTTTTGTGTTCCTGGTCAAAAATGACTGCTGCATTATAACTTGTTAGAAATCCATAGTAACACACATATTATCATCTAATATTGTGATAGACCTTTGTATCAACTTTTGTTCAATTGGCTATAACCAGTTTTGAACTTCCATTTGCTATGTATGGCCTGCAGGCCTCACTGACCTGAGCTCATGCAATGACTTGGGAAAGGGGAAGATTCAATTGGGGAAAGGTTCCAGTGGGGGGCTGGCATAGAAGCAAAGAGGGGGAGTGAGGGTGTGTTTGTGTGTGTTTTTTCTTGTACAGAAGCACATATACCGTCCATCTGATCAATAAGTAGGCCTATGTGCCTGGACTTAATTTTATACACTGACCATTTTCTCACCCATTCATTTTTTAATGGCCGGTAATTTTTGACCGGAAATACACATGGGTGTTCTAAAGTTAAATAAAACACTCAAATTGTTCAAATGATCATAATTTGTTTTGTGTGTTCAGATGCCCTCTGTTAACAAAGTCAAGGAGCCTCATGGTATTCATGGTAGTCAAATTACCAATATTTTTGAGAGAAAGGAATTGTCAATCGGTCACATTTGACCACAAACACAACAGGAGGGTTAAACAATATTTTATCCATGTCTTTACAAGATCTTCAAACCGGAGCAGCAAATCTTCAGAATTTGCAGGTGATCTGGATTTTAAGAGATTTACTAACCTTAATAAGGACTAAGGATGTTTTCTTTTGTAGGGATAAATAATTAAATAATGTCAATGATGAATCATGTGCAGGGGCGTCATGCAGTAATGCAAGGCAAAATTATTGGGGGGCACAATCAGGATTTTTTTCTGGGGGGCTTACATTAAAAAAGGTGCGGAGGTCTGACTTTGTGGAGCTCAGAAATTAAATTATTTTAATCTTAATTCATGTGATGAAGGGCTTTGAAAGACGTTTGACAGTTTCAGTGCTGAGTAGCCTAAGACTAAATATTTGAATATTTTATATTTTAATATGTTTTAGGCTAGGCTAATATATTTTTCATTACCATTATGGCAAGCAATAGCTACCTCATTTGTAAGTTGCTACCTGCAAATCATGAGCAATTTTGACCTGATACATGAGAGACTGCTATTATTTTCTTGCCCTCTGAATCACGGTCATAGCAATCCTATATAAAACATCTGTAGGCCTCCTTTTGAACAGGTAGCCTATCCCTTTTCACTAACGTTACATGGATTAGCTGCCAGATACGTGAAGAGAACAGTGGAGAAACATCAACGCGATGCCTTGGTAGGTCTATACTTAGTTGGATTTTTACTGCAAAATGAACACTCTTGTTTCTATGAAACTGGAAACACAGACACCAATTTTAGGAAAAGGGCTGCTGATCGGTCTTCAACTATTTTGGTAGCCTACGATTTATTACACATCCAGAAGAATACATATGAGTCGTTACAGGCTCTGGCTTATTATGGAGAATAATAGGAACAAAGTCATGATAAAAAAAAATATCAGGGAGGAAAAATCCGAGGGGGCACGTGGCCCCTTAATTTCAATGGGCATGACGCCACTGATCATGTGAATGTAAGATGAAAGAAAAGTTTTTACTAAATTAATGAATGAATATTAATTCAATGTATTTTTAAAACGTCTTGGTCAATGATTGTTGAATACAGTATATCAATTACATAAAGAAACTAAAAAGCCCAAAAGGAACCAAAGAAAAAAATAACTGGACAAAGAGTTTAATTGCTAAACAGTTGCAAAAAAATAAATCTGACAATGCATTAAAAGTTATTTATTACTTTGATCATTTCACAATAACAAACCCTATAGGCATCAATGCTGAATACAGCTCTATATTAAACAGCAGCTATAGGCATCAATGCTGAATACAGTAGAGGACAGAAAGAAGCAGGAGCCTGCCTGTTAGTTAAGCTAATCATTACACATGCTTTACAGGAAGCAGACTAATGCTGAAAGTCTGCGTCTTTATATTAGCAATGACAAAATGCAAAATAAAGCATCTAAGGAAATATTTTGATCCATTTGATGATACCAGCTATTCTGACTGGCTCATTAAATCCTGGATCATAAGGACAAGTCATGGAAAAACTGCATAACACTACTCCCTCCATTTCCTTTATTGCTTAAAAGTCTTGATGTTGTAAACGACCGCTGTGGTGATCCAGTCATCCATATGCATCTGAATATGTGAAGATAGACTATAGTTATACAGTGGACAGCTTTACCACAATATCAGTATTCACAACTAGTAACCTATTAGTATGTATATCTGCATCATATCACATGTTAAAATTGAAGCAAGGTACATTTTAATGGACTATAAGGTTATTTAGGCATACTTATACAGTTTCACATGATTATAGTTGTCATACAGTACCTGAGTTGACAATTTCTTTCCTAGAGAGGACTGTCTAGATTGGACTGGCTCTCCACAAGGCTGTGTCCTCTCCCCACTTCTCTTCATCCTCTACACTGACGACTGCAGATCCACCCAGCCAAACTGCCACTTTGTGAAATTTGCTGATGACACCGTCCTCCTGTCTTTGCTTCCCAGCCATACACACCATCATAGCTCAGCCCTGCAGGACTTTATAGTCTGGTGCGAAAAATCTTGTCTTGAGCTGAACATAAGCAAAACCAAGGACATGATTGTAACCTTCTCACCCAAACAGAGACAGTTGGCTGAGGCAGTCACCACTATCATCCAGCAGGATCCAGCCTTCGACAACCTGCTAAGGTTTTCCTCAAACACAGAGGAAATCCTTAACAAATGCCATCAGAGACAATACCTACTTAGGAAGCTGAAGTCATATGGGATTAACAAAGACATTCTCACCACATTCTACTATGCTTTCATTGAAAAAGAAACCGTCGATGTGACCTTCGATGTGAAGGTCTGCTCAAAAATCCTTGAGCAGCCCGTCCGAACTCTCACTGCCCTATGTGACCAACAGACTGTTAAGGTAGCACGCAGGATTATTCAGGACCCTTCTCACATCCTGTTTCCTGAGTTTGAGTGGCTCCCCTCAGGACGCAGACTCCGCTGTCCGCTTTGCCGAGAAGAGAAGGAAGGCAACCTTCATCCCGAGGGCTGTCCAGCTTATGAATGAGAACTGACGGACATGATTGTAATAGCCTCTATATGCACTTTTTTTAATTGTAGCACTTAGGAAGCACTTTAAGAACTTTTCATTTTTTTTACAACTACTACTTGTGATGAATGATGATGGCATGTGGTGTGTATTGTGTGACTGTCCAGTGTGCCGGTGAAATATGTGTGTTGCTTGATCGTACAGTGTCCGTGCTGGTCACGTGGTTGATTGTGTCCCTTGTTCCTTGAATCACTGAATAAGCTACCATAATACTATACTTTTAAATTGCCCATTGGGGACAAATAAAGTGCTTTGAATTTAATTGAATTGAATTGTCCTGTTGAAATAAGAAACCAAACTGACCAGAGTATTCCAAATCATACATTTCTGTAGTTTATACATGGTATCGATCTATCATCTAATCTATTGGAAATACAGTAATTTGGCACATGAAGCATGAGTGTAAGGGCGTACTCACACTATGCCATCCATACCATACCCGAGTACATTTGACCTCCAAAGTCTGGTATGTTTGACCAGTATGATTGCTCCATACCGTACCTGGGTACGCTCAGAGGCGTAACAAGCTTTTTAAAAGTGTGGGGGTTGTGGGATAGGGAAGTGAAACAATCCGGCCAAATTATAAATAACTCCCTGCAGGGACGTTGGAAGTATTTTCTGAGAAGGGTGCAGACGATATTGGCAGGTGTCTGGGAATTTCTCCCCCTAAAAGTTTTTTAAAATTGGCAATTGGTTGCTAAACACACCATTTTAATGCAGTTTGGGAGGGACAGAACAAGCAGCGCCCCTCAAGCACTCCCTGCATTTCTACATTTTCGTGACAAAAAGTGGGGGGGATAGAATCATGTTTCAGCAAAAGTGTGCATGTTATAACACCCTTATTACACGGCTCTTCAGAGTGCTGCAAAAAGTTCCATTCACATGAATGGGCCTTCCCAACGTTCGGGCCTATGTTAAATCTATATAAATCACCGGCAAAGTATATACTGTAATCACCGCTGTCAATGGCAACGGGTTGATTAACATCTTTCATATCCCTCCGCAAGCATTCCGTTTGCTTATTGCAATGGAATTTCATTGAAAGGGAAAGTATCTATCTGTGTGGCGAACTATTTATTTTGTCAGCGGAAGACACGAAACGGTAGCAAAATCATTTTTAAAGATTTGTGTTAGGTTTCTTTTCTCGTTTTGGCAAGTAGCCGTGTAATATAGCCAGAAAATAAGTCCCTTCAGATCGAAGCAAAACCCCTCCGCTGCGCGTCGGGGTTCTGTTCTCCCTGTCGGGACTTATTTTCTGATAATTACCGGCGGACAATACATTATCCCTTACATAACCCCCACGCTTGCTACGCCCGTGGGTATGCTTATCCGTGTCCGGGTCCACTTGAGAAGGTTGGGATTATGATAGCACCTATGCAAAGATTCTAGAGTACAGCAGCTCAACCGTGCCTGGGTACAGTTTGATAGTATGCAGTGTGAGTGCAGACCAGGAACGGGAGAGAACTGTACTCCGGCACGGTACAAGTGAACCGTGCCCAGTGTGTACGCCCTAAGATTCAGGAGTGCCATACAAAAACTACTGATATAAAATGTTGTTTACCATCTCCAGCGCTGTGCTCCTTGCAATGTAAAAACAACAAGTAAAATATGAGCACTACACTTAGTCCTAGTGCAACAGCCATTCCATAAACAACAGGATCAATGGTTTTCTCTAAAAAAAAAGAAAACATTTATGTAAATGCAAATTTTTTTAAATGTCCTAAACTGACATGTGTCAAATTGTTTCGGAATATGTAAGGCTTATCTGTCTATCATTACTAAAGCTGAGACCAAACTGTCTATGCCCCTATTAATAAAAGTTCATAATATGTAGGTGAACTTCTCACACACACATACACAATACCTGAATTTAAATTAGTCCTGTTTCGGCAGTGTATTTGTCCACAGTTGGCCACTGCATGGAAGAATGCTGAGTCATTGTTAAAACTGCAGTTGTATTGTCCTGTTAAGTAAGGTTCATAAAGTTAAAGTGAGTGAATTAAGCAATATGACACGAGTGGGATTGGAGATGTGCAAGGATATCACCACGGCTCTAATTTGGCCGTAGGACACGCGTGATGACTCATAGAATACCTCTCGTCCAATCAAAAATTAACTAGATGTACCGCATAGCGGTACAAAATATGACCGCCGCTCAGTCCTGTACATCCGTTCCGCGAAAATAAATCACACTTCAATTTGTCTCCATATTTTACTCCACCCCCCACTCTTGAAACTTTTGTGTATGCTTGTTTGGCATGCCTGAGTGTGTGTGTGCGGCTGCACAGAAAGTAGCCTACTGGTGCTGAAAAGGTGAATAGATTGTAGAATAGCCAAAGAAGATGTAGCATTGTTATAAAACCTTTAAAATCTCTAAACAATCACAAGTAGGGCAGTTCATCACAGTTCATCCATTGCAACTGGATTGATGAAAGGTCACTTACACCTGTAGGCTACATTGTATTTGGGAAAAGCAAAAGGTATCAGCATAATGTTATTTATTTATTTATTTTTTATGTATTTATTAACAAAAACATCTCTGTCAGTTCCATGCCGTTTTCAACAGCTATCAAAAACAAAGGTAATTTTTGGATGGATGGATTTTTTGTGAATATTTCTTCTTCTACATAAGATTTTAGTCATCTTTAGTTCATGTAATACTTTATTGTCAATGCACAAATTAAGTAACAGTAGTCTGAAACGTTATTGTTAATGCACAAATTAAGTAACAGTAGCCTAGTCTGAAACGAAATGCTGTTTTACATCTAACCAGTGGTGCAAATAACTGACATGTCCAAATGGGCCTTGATGAAATGCGAAATACACATTTTAACGGGCCAAAGTTGAAGAGCTTTTGTCCGTTATTGTTCGTGCAAATATAGGCTGATTCATGTTCCCTTGCATTGTTTAACTGAGGTCCATGGCTAGTCTGGCTTTCATCAGACCAAGCTCAATCTTTTAAGAAATCAAAAAATAAATAGCGGGCAGATCAGGCTGGGTTCACCCAGCCTAGTCCATAGGCACCCGATATTGTTTAATTTTCCGATTGAGATATACACGCTCTGGCTATTCTAAATGCAAAAATGCATCAGGGAGTTATGACAAAACGGTAACTAACAAACTAGATCCTAATAGAAAGCTGTTAGCTTCCCTAAGCTTCAGGTAGGATTATAAGGTAGGCCTATTTACAACATAAATTGTCAATAGGCTATGCTGGCGACACAAATAAAATCTCCTTTGGAAACCAATGGCTTACGCCTTACAGTATCAAGCGGTCTTAAGCGGTCCCCGGGGACAAAATTAATTTTTTCCGTAAAAGTCTAGTGGGGCTACATTCCCACCCAATTTCATGTACCCCGGTGGTTTGGTGTCCCGGGTATCCATGACCAAAAATTCAGGGAGTAGATGATGGGAAAAATTCTTGAATTGTGTGCATGTGTGCGTGTACAAATTTGTGTTTATGTGTGTGGGTGTGTGTGTGTGTGTATGTGCGCGTTTTTGTGTGTTTGCCTCTGCGATATGTGTGTTTGTGCGTGTGCATGCATGCGCATATGTCTACTGTGTGAGTATGTGTCATAATGATGATTACTGTAAATGTATGTGTGTGCGGTGTATCTGTTTATGCACATGTGTGCACATGGAATGGGTTAACATGACCCCTGGAGGCAAACATACGGAAAAAATTGGTCATCCTAGGCCCTACAGTTCTCAAGATATTCACATAGAACTGTGTCTGCCCTACCCTCCTTTCGGGGGGTCCAGTCCAGCGGGGGCTACAGATCAAAACGAAGAATGACGGTTCCATGCTATCCATGTGGGGTACATGCCCACCAAGTTTTGTGTACCCCCGTCTTTCAGTGTCCCGAATCTTTGTTGGTGTAACGCCACTAAATGTACACATAAATTATTTTATTGTATGGCCCCCCATGAACGAAAGTACACAAAACTTGGCATGCATTCGGAGGGTGTCATAATGATCCTACACTTTTAATTTCGTGCAGTTTTGACCTTGTCAGCCAGAGATATTGTGATGAAAACACCTAATTTTTTGCTTTTTAATTTTTTAACTAGGTGGGCTTATACATGAAATAAGTGGTAATGGGATGGGTTGACATGCCCCTTAAGACCAACATACATAAAAAGGTGGACCTCCTAGGCCCCACGGTTCTCGAGATATTCACAGAAAACTGTCTCCCGCCACCTACAGGCCAGTTGGTGTATAGTAACATAAATTAATATTGTGTGGCCCCCCATGAACGGAATTCCACAAAACTTGGCGTGCATACAGAGGGTGTCATAATGATCCTACACTTCCAATTTCGTGCAGTTTTGACTATGTTAGGTCACAGATACCTTCAATTGATGAGTGGTTATGGAATGGGTTGACATGGCCCCTTGAGATCAACATACAAAAAAAAATGGTCCTCCCAAACCCTACGGTTTTCGAGATATTCACAGAAAACTGTGTCTGCCCTACCCTCCTTTCGGGGGTCCAGTCCAGCGTGGGGGCTACAGATCAAAACGAAAAACGATGGTTCCATGCTATCCATGAGGGGTTACATGCCCACCAAGTTTCGTGTACCCCGGTCTTTCAGTGTCCCGGGAATCATTGACGGAAATTTGGGCATGCGAAAAATAATAAAAAAAAAATAAAAATCTGACTAAACCTATATGACCGCCGCTTCGCTGCGCGGCGGTCATAATAAATAGCTCGACCGGACCTAACTGTTGTATAAATGTGTCATATATGCTAAATACCAAATTGTTGGAGTTTATTGTCATAACACATGTCTTACCTGTGAGTGCCAAGAATGTTCCATTTGCAAATTTAATGTCACCATACACTGATGCACCGCAGTAATATGTTGCTACATCATGATGATGATGTAATGTTTCTGATGGTCAGATTAAATGTCCCTTTAGAACTCTCTATTGTAATACGTCCACTTCAGAATCATTTAGAAATGGAGTGTTCCATGCCATGGTGTCCCTCACCACTTTAACCATTAGATGAGGCTTTTGTCCCAGTTCTTGCCTGTACCAGTTCAGTGGTTCATGTCCAAAGGCCACAGGGAAAAAGCAATCTAATGTCACTGTGACTCCAGCAGAAGCGTTTGTTACTCCATTTAATTGAATGGCTTCATGACATTCATCTAGAAAAGTATGGTTATAAAGCATAGATGTAAATGTCACAGTGAAGTACAATCTTATTGTAATATATCACATAATTGAAACTAACAATGTATTAATAAAGTGAAAAAGGGTATTTTACTTACACATATTCAGAAGAAGGACTACAAATATCCAAAGCATTATTCCCACTGTATACATTTGTTGCAGTAAATATTACTCAGGTGTACAAGACACAATATAAGAATCCAGTATATTATGCTGTATGTCTCGAAGATCACTTTGTCAGGTCCACTAATGTGCAGCTAATGTCGGATGGAGATGAAGTAGTTTGAAGTGGTTTCACAGTGGACTGAGTAGCGGAGAGAGAAAAGAAACATCACTTCCTTTTTCCCATTTTCAAGCCAATGACTCAAGAGACAAACATGTGATGTCAGTGATTAGGCACCAGGTCCAGCCTCCAAGTCTGTCGATTACTAATAAACCCAAACATAAGATGGTTGTATTTCTAGTGCTGGCTGTAGTTTCTAGCTACATTTGCAAACTTAAGTCTAATATTCCCTCTCTCCCTAACACACAACAATGTTCAGCATGAAATTAAAGTCATGTCATATGTGGAACAACTCATATCAGAAAAACAGCTAACAAAGTGAATTCTTATATCAAACGGTAATTCTGATTCTAAACATCAGGACGCATAGTAAGAAACATAAATAAGAAACATAAGGATATGAACTAATTATGACTGTAATAACCATGAATTCTGATTTCAGTATTCTCAGGTCCCTTGCTGGAGGGCAAAAGCGTAAATGGGAAGTGATGCCCTCCTCTCAGGATAATCTACACCATTGACTGTTAATACCTTGTTCTTTTCCAGGCATGTTTGTCCCCATCTCATCTCTTTTCATGTCCTGCACAGAATGGACAACAGTACAGTAATAGCCCATACTAAATTGCCAGAGTGGGCAAAATGGTACCGCTCTGGCTGCAGACTGTTGTTGTGAAGCCATACTCACCTAATGTCTCAGGCTGAAGTCAGGTGCAGGTGTAGCTGAGAAGTGATTGGTTTGGTTTGCCAACCTCATGCAGGGTTATGCCCTATTCACCACCTCATGCAGGATCATGCCCTATTCACCACCTCATGCAGGATCATGCCCTATTCACCACCTCAGACAGGATTATGCCCCATTCACAACCTCATGCAAGGTTATGCCCCATTCACAACCTCATGCAGGGTTATGCCCCATTCACAACCTCATGCAAGGTTATGCCCTATTCACACCAGATCTGTGGTATGTGTGTTCTGTCACTGCTGCAGTGTGGTTGCATGTGTGTATTCACACCAGGAACTTCTATCATGCAGGGTTGTTGCTGAGAAGCTGCTACTCTCTTTCATTGTATCTTTTACAGGACTGCTTCCAACACATTTGCCTCTTGCATAAAAATGTATCTTTTTCTAGATGACTCGTGGTTTCAATGTGGCTCAAGCCTCACATCTAACGGAGTCAGTGTGAATGCTCTAACCTTTTCTACTCTACACCTGTCTTCGGTCTCAACCAGTCTCCAAAAATGAAAACGGACTGGCAATGCAGATGACATGCACATGCCACACACATGGTGTGAAGGACCCCTTAGGCTTTATCTACACAGAGGCTGATTGGCTGTGGTTACAGAGGTGTAACTTCCTTTTGTGGCCAGCACATGAATTCAGCAAAGTTTAAGCTGCTGTGCTGATTTGAAAGCACTCATTGTAGCTTGTCAGAATTAAATGCCAGCCTGATCAGTATGAAATTTCATCTACTATACAACAAACCGCATAAGTGAAGCATAGGCTACCTTCATTATGTTTATTCATTAGAACATCATTCATCATGCAACACATGACATTAGAGCATAATACATTAACACATACAATTTCTTTTTTAAAAAAGCATCAAGGTTGAACTTTTTAACATGCAATTCAAAGAGCCTTTAGTGCACAGCATTTTGTAGGTAGACACTGCATGATTGGTCTGTGTCTAATGTGTTTTTTGTGCTCCAGCACCTATTTCTAGTACATTTACGTTGGTAGCTCAGTACAGACAGTGCTTAACATCCTCACTGACTGTTATTGTCATGACAATAAACTTGAACTTGCGAGTCAGAGAGCTGAATGTACTCCGATATCCCATCAACATTGTACATAAAAATGATCCAAGTTAGTCTAGAACATCATCATAATCTATTAATGGTAATCTGTGAAAATAATCTGAAAAGGGGAGTGAATTTAGGACCTAGTTATCTGATCTGATATCAGAGTAGGTGCTTTCCTGCGGTGGCGGTCTCTTCTTTCTGCCAGTCTTGCTCCTCCCCTCAGTGAACTGCAGGGCTGCATAGTTGAGCATCTCTGCATCACAGCCCTAGGAAACACATAGTCTACCTGAGTAATCACAGCTATGCTATTCCTTGAACAGAAGCAGACATGTTTTCTCTGAACAGATACATTTTTACTTTTTATGTAAACATTTTTATGTTAATCTCAGTGGTAACCCTTCATCCGGCTCCCAGCATGTTTGTGGTGAACAACCACTTCAAACTGTGTGTGAGTGATCGTAAAGCTTTGTGTAAAATTCAAGACAAAATGAACTGTCACTTTGCATCTGAGCTGTAAAATGCAGACGTTCAGAACATTGCAACATTGTAGCATATGACGGAGGTGGCTTTTAGCTAGATGGATGACAGCAGGCTAAATAAAAGCGATGTTTCAAAGCTAAAGTTCATCAGAATCTTGGGATACGCCCGCTTGACAACGGGAGAGATAGAACTAACGACTGGCCTTTGGCCGTAGCAACCATCCATTTAGAACTAGTAACGGCAGTTTGTCCTGTGAGTTGAGAAATTAGTTGATATGTGTCGGAAGAAATTAGTTCTACAAACAAGACAGTTTTAGCGATTACAACGTTTAAATTGTAACATGAAATGAACACAACGCAAGTGGCAACAGTGGAATAAGCGGGATAATGGACTCCACGGTGGTCTGTTCACAGAAGTTAATACACTACGAGGTTTAAACGGCCCTCCGCTTTGCGTCGGGGCCGTTTTACAACCTCGACCGTGCATTAACTTCTGTGAACAGACCACCGTGTCGTCCATTATCCCTTACATATTTTCCTTACCTGACCCATTGACTGTGGCCTCAAAGGTGTGTGGCCCTGAGTGGTGTTCACTGATGAAATATCAATAAAAACGCAAACGCAAACTGATGAGTAAACTGAGCTCACTCACACATAAACCACTATTGTTTTCATTGCTTATCTGCAATTAGCATGTTCTTACCTTTGCAGTCTTTACATGTTGTCCTTTTACATCTTAAATAGGCCAAGAGGATTAGTGCTGCAATACACAGGACCAGTGCAACCCCCAAACTAACAACTACAGGGTCCACTGGCTCTAAGAGAGAGTTTAGATTTAAGAGATAAAGTAGGCTATCCCCCATGCATACAGTAGTACGTAATGATGTAACAAATTGCTTAATATTGCATTGAGAAGCTGACACTTTTTTTACAATGTATTGTTCAATTCAAAGAATGTAAAAAAATAAACAAAGGTCTGATTAAACTGTAGTCTCAAGGTCAAGGTTCTTTATTTGCCATTTGTGCACAAACCAGCAGTTCAGACACATTGGAATTCTTGTGCGGTGCTCTCAGATTCAACACTATGGGGTAAAAACACTATATTAAAAAGATAAAAAAAATAATAAATATATAATAATGTATATATCCTGTTTCACAGATGTCACATATTGCACATGTCAGTTTGAGTGAGGTAGTGTGAGTTATTTTAACTTATTTTAACATTAACATTAACAGTAGTTTTGTTTCGCCATCAGTTTGACTGTGGCAGGGAAGAAGCTATTGAAAAAACATGTTCTGTGGGTGATGATGCTATCCGCTCTGCTGTGTCTCATGTTGTATGTGCAGTGTTTGTGTCTGAACAGAGAGTGAGCTGGGTGGAGTGAGTCTCTGATCATTCTCTCTGCTCTTTTCTGACAGCGCTGCACAAACATAGAGTCCATGGAAGGAAGTGTTGTCCCAATGATCCTCTCTGCCGTCTTTATGACTCTTTGCAGAGCCTTCCTCTCTGTTTGTGTGGTGGTACCATACCAGACAGTGATGCCTGTGGTGAGGATGCTCTCTACCAATCCTCTGTAGGCCTGGGCAGGCTCGGACTGGTAATCTGTACAACCGGGTTGCCCGGTAGGCTGGTCCACATGTGGGCCGGTGACCTCCGGGATTTTTTTTTTACCCTATTTTTTAAGTTATTTAGCCTATTTGCGGCCCGTCATGTAGGCATAGGCCTAGCCTATAAATGCAGTTGCATCCATTTGGCTTGGGGGGTGACAGGTCAATAATTTTGGCCTCTTCATGACAGGTTCAGTGATTTTTACGATCGCGCGCCCCTGCCCCACCCCTCAAGTGGATTTGTCAAAGTAGCCGCTAGGATTGTGGGGAAATATAGCCGAGTGCATTGTAGCAGGCTGTATAAGTGCCCTCCGCTGGCTGGTGTTCACATCATCACAGTTTAACCGTAAACAGCAACCAGAGGTCTTATTCCACAAATATATTGTTTTTATAGACGTTAGTTGCACGCGCTACCAAGAGCTTCCATTTACTGCTCCATGTGCTACTGTAGTGCGGTTCTGTCAACATAAAAAAAAACTATGGGTAGCCTACAATTTTCGCACAACTTGGTGGAAAAGTGTAGCACAGGTTAAAGAAAGTCCATTCATTTTTGGAGCTGATCCTACTCAAGAGGAACTTCAAAGTATTTCCCATATAGTAGGCCTATAGCCTAGAAATCTAGACGCGCCCCTAGCGGCAGCCAGGGCTAGTCTAGCAACTCTCCGTTGGCTTGTGAGCTCCAGAAATCGAAACTTAATCAGGTCATTGAAATCGTGTATAGAGTCGTTTGGTGGGCTTAACATAATGATTGATGGCAGAGTTGCAACGGTTTGGCTTGAATTCCCTGCTACTTGAAAACAAATATCCTATTGCGTCCTATTGCGTGCAGAGGGAATTTGAAAGACAACTGATTATCCCGCCCCGCGGACTGAGCAGTGCGAACGGTGAGTGCCCAGACCCTACATTTTAATGTGGGTCTGGCTCGCCAGGCTAGTAGGCCTAGCCTTTTAGCTCACAACAACAGTGAAAGGGAAACTTGGAAAGTGGAAGTCTCTCCACCAAGTGTTACATTAGATGCACAATCAATCGGGAGTCGATGCAGGTAAAAAGTATCTACTGGTAGGTTAGTAACGAAGGGGTCCGGTAGCCTAATTTTGCAAAATGTGATGACTGCACACAAACTTGGGCAAAAACGTTTAGTAGGCTATACACTTGTGGTGATAGCCTACAATTAATGTGAATCGCGGACTATAACCAAAGTAAACGAGATTTGCACCAAATAAAGGCTGTGGTTGTGTTTCTACAACATATTGGCACAAAACGTAATATCTGTCAACTATGACGATGTCCATGTTCAGTAGCCTATATTTTTCATTTAGTCAAGCAGTGACATGTGGTTTAATGCATGGGGTAACATGACGTGAGACAGACGGATGATGAGCCTGTCTTTAGTAGCCTATCCCTGAATCCTGTCCCTTTCAAATCACTTTAAAAAGGTGTGATTAGCAACCAGAATTTAAGAAAAATCCCCCAGACCCCCGTGTTATTGTGATAGGTCCAAATCTAAATGTTTGGGTTTGTGTTGCCCCCTGCAGGTAACCCCCAGAACCTAGACAACGTCAGCCGTTTCTCAGACGCAACCCCAGGCCTAGGCAGTTAAGACCCACGATACCCCCTAGAGGTTATTGTAGATAGCAGGGACCTTCTGTCGAGCGAAGTTGCACGTCTTCCCTCTGCGGCGCAGATAACCTATTACTCCTATTTTTAAATATCCCCCTTGGAAGTTGATCGGGCTTCCGTGGTGGATTTATTGAGATGTTTATGAAATGAGGAGCGACTACGCCTAGGTCTCGAACAGTTGGCTAACGTGCAAAGATGTTTGACCCTAGAGTTTATCTAGAGACACAGGTTATAGGCTACTTCTTGCTCAGGTTTTATAAGGATGGCGATTTTGTTACCGTCCAGCAGTACTAAAGTCCAACTAACCCAAGACTTAGACAGAGCAGATGAATAACCACAAAAGAAACCAGTTATCTTACCCTCCTGCTGGAATTCGTAGAAAAACCAAGAAAAGACAAAAATACTGCTTGAAGAATTGGATGCCAAGGTTAAATGAGTTCTTTACTTTTCAGCACTTTGGCGATGTTAACAAAATGCGGAGTTCCAACTCTTTGCTTCTCAACGAAGTACGGACGACGAATCCTAACAATCAAGCATAACAGCAAAAAGCACAGAGCAGTAGAAGAAAAAAAGAAGAAGCAGCCCCGATCGTTTAGTTCGACCCCTATTTATACTAGGTGGACTTGACCTCCCCCACACATTCCTGAGACAAATCAATCCTATTTTCCCACGACAGTTTAGAACCTTCTAGAAGTTCCCACGATAGCTGGGAAAATTCTCACGATAGCTAATACATTCTAGAAGCCACTGATCTTAACCAACAATTTAAAATGACACACACTACTTCTCCGGGTTACATTTCGGAGATGCTACATTACATTCAGGTTTACAGATAGTTTCCAGAGGTTAACTCCGTTATCAACATGCAGGAGACTCCCGGAACTTCCGGGAGACTTGGGATGTCTGACAATGTGACACATTGCATTTAACAACATACACTTTTAGTCATCAAGAGAGATCGGTTACATTCTTACAGGTTACAAACGCTTATGGCATTAACTCTTCACAAGATGCAATCTGAATACATTCATTTAAACAGTTTAAGGCACTTTACCCATTTCACAGTTTGAGACATACAATTCTTTACATGCATAATTCCCTAGACTTTACATCAAGTATTCCTGAGGTCAGGGTAATCTGGTTCAGTAATCCAGCACATTGTTCAACATCTGTTCAGCACATTCATTCACTTCCACGCTTTCAGGTAAACTTAATTCAAGAGTAGGTTGCATTGGTTTAACATTACGATTCAATTCCTGGTCAGTTTCTTTCCTAATTTGCCTAATCATATTTTCTAGATCAGAGAGATTACCTTGATAGCTAGCGCTGAATGTAGCCTTTCTGCGTTTTCGCCTTGTAAGATGTATTGGTTTTGTGCTACCGCTCTGTGGTCCATACTGTTGGTGTTCAGGCAACACGTCAGGTTCAGTTTATGAAGTGTTGCTACAGCATAAAACTGGGTGTTTGTTATTTATGGGGGGAATCGGGGAGGGGGATTTTTTTTTGGGGGGGGAGGGGCACCTTTCCTGAGCAGCCTGATGAAATAGAGCCTTTGCTGGGCTTTTTTAACTGTGGCTGTGGTGTTATGAGTCCAGCTCAGGTCAGATGTAACCTGCAGTCCCAGGAATCTGTAGCTGTCAGCCCTCTCCACCTCAGTCCCTTTGATGATAAGAGGCTGTAGAGGGGGAGGTTTCTTACTGAAGTCCAGTACTATTTCTTTGGTCTTGTCAGTGTTTAGGATAAGGTCATTCTTCTCCCCGTAGACCAGTTTGGATCACTGCTGTTAAATCCAATCTGTGGTTTCTGTGACCTGCAGTCATTTATAAGCCATAACAAACACATATTGGGATTGAGCCATATTTCCATGTTGCCTCATAAATAATTGCAAGAACTTTAAGAAGAAGTTTAAGAGTACTTTCTACACACACAAATCTTTGGTTAAATTTCTACGTGTAGTTCAGTATGTCTCTGAAACACACAATGAAACAATTTAATCATGGACTTTCGACTTTTAGACAGATGTTTTTGCCCTAATGAAATGCAGAGCATTGATAACTAATTACAACAGCAGAAATGAGGATGAATAACACTGAGGAAACAGAACCGAAAAATTCCGCATTGGGTATCATATGAATCTCTACAGTAGTTGCAAAGAAATAGGATGCCTCGTCTGAGGCAGTAGTGTTTTTTTATAGTCAGATGGAAGACAGGGGCGCAGGAGATATTTTGAAAGTGAGGGGGACCAAATTGTGAACACAAACCCATAGTGAGATCAGATTTCCAGATATCAGATCGCCACCTCTGGCCCACTTTCGACCATCATATTTTAAACTTGCCAGAATATTAAGATAATACCATTGATTGTTTTCAAAATAGTTTTTGATAAAAAATGGTCAACACTGTGAGATGAGCACAATGCCAGATCTGCCCTCAGACCAGCTTCTTGCTATGTGCAATTCTACTTTTATTTATTTTTTTAGATTTATTTCACAGTACTTGGGCCAATGGTAGAATACTCTAAAAGCAACATGGGATGTTGATATTTTATGAAGCCATGAATGAACAAAAGTTCATCATGCCTAGTACTAGAATACACCTTGTGGTGCAACCTGGACACATCGTCAGTGATGCTCCCGGGGTCATAGGGTGTTTCGGGTCTTACATCAGACACCCGGGCGACCCAGCCGGGGGTAATCAGGCCCCGACTTGTGTCCAGGTAGCGCACTACGCCACGTGTCCCCCCTCTTTATCCAGAGCCACCGCGAATCTTTTTCAGCAGCTTCCAGGATGTTCTTGATGGCTCTTTGCCTGTGCAGTCCGCAAATCCCTAAGAGTCCCAGGACACGGTGTAAAGACTGGCCTGCGAAGCCCCTGCAGCCCACTTCAACAGGCTCACAGCGGGCCTTCCACCCATTCCTCCGACACTCAGCTACCAGGTCCGCGTACTTGGCCCTCTTCCTTTCCTGGGCTTCCTCCATCCGATCTTCCCAGGGGGACAGTTAGTTCCAGTAACACCACCTGCTTGCTTGCCGCGGACATCAAGACCATGTCCGGTCGGAGTGATGTGACTGCAATGGTGTCCGGGAATCTCAACTGTCTCCCTAGATCAACCAGGAGGTGCCAGTCTCTTGCTGTTGTGAGCAGGCCCCCTTGGGTCTTTTTGGGGGGCTGAGGCTTCTCACCTGCTCGGACAAAGGCAATTGCAGACTTGGTTGGATGATGCTGCTTGCTGATGTCAATGCCAATGCAGATGGTGTCTGCTACTGCCTTTAGGACCTGGTCATGGCGCCAACGAAAACGCCCATCTCCCAAGGCCTTGGAGCAGCAGCTGAGGATGAGCTCTAGTGATCCCCTTTTCTGGCAGAGTTGGCAAGCAGGTGAGTCCACCAGGCCCCAAGTGAACAGGTTGGCAGGGCTAGGGAGGACGTCATACACTGACTGGACCAAGCACTGGAAATGGTGTGGCCAATGGTAGAATACTCTAAAAGCAACATGGGATGTTGATATTTTATGAAGCCATGAATGAACAAAAGTTCATCATGCCTATGATCCAAACATACACGATCAAATAGTTAGGCCTACTGGGTAATAATTGCCTACCAGTAGGGCTATCAGTCCACCAGCAAGACATAGTTTAGATTTAACTCAATGAAATAAGACCTCTTCTTAATATCTTATTATATTGTTGGTTGGATTAATACTGTTGGCAAAGAAAAGTCATTTTCCTACACCATGGGTCTCCAACAATCGCTCTCAAGCTCATTCGCTTGCCGCCCCCTTCGATCTTATAGGCTGAAGCATAGGCTATACATTTAAACACAATTGTTGCCGTGACTCAAGGCATTCCAGCCTACAAATTTAATAAAAAGTAAATCATGCAATTAAACAATAGCTCAATGTAGGCTACATGGCTACGGAAAAAAGGTTTCCATTACAATGCAGCCCCTGTTCAATGAACGGCTGCCTTATCTCGCAATAAACAGCGGTGGATATCCCAACACTTTTTCAACTGCATGAAACGTAATAGTGAACAATCATATACCCCCAGATTTCAGTGCCCATCAGTCCCACCATTTAGCAATGTCATCAAACAGTCCAAAAGTAAATTAAATCGATGGTTCGGAGTAAAGTGCAAGGGACGTGCGTGTGCAGCCAGCGCTTCTCTCTTTGCTGTCGCTGTGCAGGCTGGTGCACAATTTCACACAATGAAAATGTAGTACATTATGTCATATATTATAACTCAGGCAGAAATGAATTCCAGCAGCTGTTTTTATTATTAGGCTGCAATCTCCCTTTGCTGTCCAAACAGTCTACAGCAACATTTTTTACTAAACGGACCGGACAACAGTTGTCATATTTCTGACGGACCGGTAGCAGGGACGTTGATAGTATTTTGTGAGAGGTGGTGCTGATCATATTACGGGGGTTTCGGGGGTGTCTCCCCGGGAAAATTTCGAAATTCTGGCTGTTAAATATACCCTTTTAACGCAGTTTGGAAGGGGCATACAAACTTTAACAGAGCAAGCAGGGCCCATTTTCTGTCTGACTCAGGTGACGTGAACATTGGCTACCTGCATGATATGGTTTTCACTTCACTGCTGCTTGACACTACTTTGCAAGGAGACATATTTCACGTTAACAGTGGAGATGTTAGCAAAACTATAGCGTTTGGTAAATGGAGATGCGGATCATCTCCCTAATTATTTTCTTTGCGCAACAGCTCACAATCCCACATTATGCACTCACTCCAGCGAGACGAGTGAAATAAGTGTAGGCCTATCTGTCATCGGCATCGCCATAGGCTATTTGCTACGATATAAGCTACTGTTAGGCCTACAACAAGTCGCGATTTATTAGGCTATCCAATCGCTATGCTGAATCCACTTCATTCACCTACCCACGGGTCAGTTTCACTTTCGCAAACATGCATACACATTGAATGAGCACTCATAGCCTACCACTTCCACCTAATGTTATGCCTCTATATTTTATGAATTAAGAAGTATTTATTGATCAGGAAAACATTTAGTTTATTTTTCTTTCGGTCCGCGGTTCCATAACACCATTCAGTTGTGTCGCAAATTAACACACAGAAGCACCGGGCATAATCTAGCCTAAATTCATGGCAATTTTTTTTAAATCCGAGGGCCCCCATTGGCTGAGGGCCCCTGTGCACGTGCACACTTGGCACAAGCCATGATCAGTCCCTGGTGTTTGTGCATGTTGTGTGTGTGCATGTATGTGTGTGTGCATGTGTAGTGTGTGTGTATGTGTGTGTGTGTGTGTGTGTGTGTGTGTTTATGTATGTGTACATATGTAATTACGTCACTTTTCAGAACCAATGAGAGAACTGAAGAGTGCTCGAAGGAAATTGTGAAGCCTTCCGCGCTGTTGGAAATATAACAATTGATTATAAACCCCTGTTAAACCTAATAAATCTGACTCCGTTCAGTATTAGAAAAGTTTTCGGTTCATTGTAACATTGGTATCCATAGTGGGTTGATACACCCACAATGCATATTGTTAAATGAGAATGCCTAACTCGTTTTCTTATGACACGCACTCAAGCTTAGGAATATATACTATAGGTCTCCTCCATCTGCCGATTAATTCGGGCGGTTCCTCAACAGAACACATGGTCTGGAAGTAGGTCAGAGGTTACATGCTGATCCGGACTGTGAAACTCACCAGCGTGTTAGACAGTCAAGCAAATTCCTATGCTACAGGGGGTCAGGCTGTGCTAGGTTTTCACGACCAATAGACCATCGTTGACAAACTGCCCACCGCTGTGTAATGCTTGGTCAGTTCATAATAACTTGCCATCTCCCAGGTGATTTAGTTTCTACGGCGGCGATAACTAATCCCAGTCGTCCATTATGCTAGTAACGTTACCTAAAATGCTACTCTGGACTATAAGTACAATAGAAAGACTATGCGGATCAGAACATAACAATTTATTTGTCAGGTACAAACTATTCATCCAATACATTATAGAAAGTACATCTAAATGAATAATGTGAAAGTTAAGAAAACAGGCTAAGAGAATACTAAGAAAATCATACGAGACAATCAGAGAAATGAACATACCTGGCTCAGAAGATGATGACTACACACCGTAGTGGTGCGGGAGGATCTGGATACAGAACTCCTGGAGCTTTGTGTGAATTATTCTTAAATAGGCTCCACATTTTATCTAAGTTTTAGATGACTATTTGCTTTGATAAAGATGAAGGGTCACCTGGTTGGAAATCACATGATCATTACTGTTCTGGGACTGAGACCAATTGCTTCCGTGAGACTCCCAAAGTTGAATCAATCAATACATGACAATGTATACATTAATTACATGTCCTGCTTCCTAGTTAGTTTCTCCTGTGAAAAAGGCAAAGGTTAGAGATATAATAAAAAGTTGTTGTAGCAGCAATATGTGACAATGGGCCCACAATGAGGTCATACCATCATGTGGTAGAGTAATTAATCAACAGTTCACATGATCAGGAGGTTGATCAGTCTGGGAACATTAGGACTCCTTACACATAAATAAAGCAAATCAGGGAACCACCTACTCTTTGCGATAAGTGCCATGGGATCTTTAACAACCATGGCGAGTCAGGACCTCAATTTAACATTCATGCAAAGGAAAACATCTCCTGCAGTACAGTGTCCCTGTCACTTCAATAGCACATTGGGATTGATATTTGTTTGGTGGCTTTTGGCCACGGGAAGAGTGCCACCTACTGGCCAGCCACCAACACCACTTCCAGCAGGAACCTACTCTTCCAAGGAGGTTTCTTATCCAAGTACTAACTAAGCCTGCTTAGCTTCAGTAATTCAGCAAAGTTAGGGTATCTGCTGGTCTGGCTGCTGGCTAAAAACAATAGATTTGTGTGTGTGTGTGTGTGTGTGTGTGTGTGTGTGTGTGTGTGTGTGTGTGTGTGTGTGTGTGTGTGTGTGTGTGTGTGTGTGTGTGTGTGTGTGTGTGTGTGTGTGTGTGTGTGTGTGTGTGTGTGTGTGTGTGTGTGTGTGTGTGCGCGCGCGCATGTGCATTTGGGGGCAGCCGTGGCCCACGTGGTTAGCACTCTGGACTTGTAACCGGAAGGTTGCTGGTTCGAGCCCCGACCAGTGGGCCGCGGCTGAAGTGTCCTTCAACAAGGCACCTAACCCCTCACTGCTCCCCGAGCGCCGCTGTTGAAGCAGGCAGCTCACTGCGCCGGGATTAGTGTGTACTTCACCTCACTGTGTGTTCACTGTGTGCTGTTTGTGTTTCACTAATTCACCGATTGGGTTAAATGCAGAGACCAAATTTCCCTCACAGAATCAAAAAAGTTTATATACTTATACTATACATATGTCTACTGTGTGTGTCATACGTATGATTACTGTGAATGTATGTGTGTGTGTGTGTGTAAATATCTGTTTATGCACATGTGTGCATATGGAATGGGTTAACATGACCCCTGGAGGCAAACTGACGCAAAAAATTATTCATCCTAGGCCCTACGGTTCTCAAGATATTCACAGAAAACTCTGTTGGTGTACGGTCACTAAATGTACATGTTTTGACTCCTGTGTTGCAGTTTTACAAAAAAGAAGATTTCAGTAAAGCACTCAAACTGGATTCAAGCCAACTGGGTCTTTCTTGTTAGCTATCTGTCTACATATACAGCTCACGTATTGTCAGGATCAGTTCCTGTTCTGTCTTGTCTTGTTCTCCCCGTCTAATGTTTTTCCGTCATGTCTGCTCCTCTTGTCTTCCTGTTTGCTTTGTTTACTTTCTGTGTCTTGTGCCATGTGCTGCTTTGTTTGTTTACCATGTATCTGTTCCATGTGCCTGTGTCTCCGCCCCTCACCTGATCCTTGTTAGTTTAATTATGGTTTCCACCTGAGTCTTGTTCCTTGTTCCCCTGTGCCCTGTTAACCCCTGTGTATTTAAACCCTCTGTCTCCCCTTAGTCCCCGGTCGGTCATTGATGTTGTTTCGTGGTTTGCTGTAGTGTTTAGTTATATTAAAGATTCCTGTTTGCGCTAAGTTTGCCTCGCCGCTACTTGCCTTGCACTCTGGTCCAGCTCTCTTAAGCCAACCATTACACGTATTAGCCAGGACAGAATAGTACACATAAATTAATTTATTGTATGGCCCCCCATGAACGAAAGTCCACGAAACTTGGCATGCATTCGGAGGGTGTCATAATGATCCTACACTTTCAATTTCGTGCCATTTTGACCATGTCAGCCAGAGATATTGTGATTACAACACCTATTTTTTGCTTTTTAATTTTTAACAAGGTTGTGCTATACATTAATTGAGTGGTAATGGGATGGGTTGACATGGCCCCTTAAGGCCAACATACAAAAAAAAGGTGGTCCTCCTATGCCCTAAGGTTCTTGAGATATTCACAGAAAACTGTGTCCGCCCTACCCTCCTTTCGGGGGTCCAGTCCAGCAGCGGGGCTACAGATTAAAACGAAAAGTCAGTGCACTCCGGTCTTTCAGTGTCCCGGGAATCCTTGACGGAAAATTGTCCGTGCGAAAAAGAAAAAAGAAAAATTTTACTTAACCCCCAGGAAGTAGATCACATTTCATTTATTATGACCGCCGCACATTGAATCGGCGGTCATAATAAATTAAATGTGATCTACTTCCTGGGGGTGCTATTTCATTGTCATTAGAATAAACATGCCAAAAAACACAGCAAAATGAAACACAACTCACAACTAAGTTTTAACCAATATAATTCAGAATGATGTAAAAATTATATTGCCACTTTGAAAGTTGCATTATTTTTTACATTGCAAGACCAAGTTGCATATTGGATAACCAATTGCAAAATGGTTTGTCATTTGAATTAGGTGATAAAAAAAACATTTCTATATGACATGGAATTCAAAACATCTTCAATGCAGATACACTGTAACAAAGGTCCTGTAATATAAAGTGTTACCAAGAAGTGCAAATACACTTCAATAACCAAGTTGACAAACTAGAATAAATATGGAGTGCCCATTATGATGAGCTGACCTACTGTACATGGTGGCCTGGCATCACTAACATACCAAATGAGCATTATACACATCACACAACTGTTACCATCCTGACATCCTGTCTGTTGGAAAGCAAGACACTTCACTAGCCATCTGCCCATGTCGACACCACTGGCACCAGATAAACTATGAGGACACGGCAGAGTCACTGTTCTAACATGTGAACTCATTAGGTATATGAATTCTCAGTATTTGAATGAGACAGCCTTACATAAAATGCATGGACCTATAGTAACAGGAAGTGAACTTGGTTGGTCCTTGACGTATTTTCCCTAATCCATCTCTTCCTCAACTCTCAATATAGAGTTTAATATAATATTTCAGTGAGAATGGTCTATTTGTCATGTTTTCTCTCTTAACCCATTTACTCCTAATATGCCTGCTAAAAACACCTATAGAATCCTATGGCATTCTAGACTAAATAACTTTATTTCCTGAGGGTTTTCTGAAAAAATACTAAGAATTCTCAACATCTACCAAAACCTTAATATCGAAGCCTCTGTACACCTAGAAACATGAAATAAAAGCATGCTGCGCTACGCAGCAACCAGCGGGAGACTCAATGCTGCGCTATGCAGCAACAAGCGGGAGATTGAATGTTGCGTCGTGCAGCATCCAGCACGAATGGGTTAATACTTTCTGTTTGAACTGCCTTAGATCGCTGCAGCACCAAGACTCAACAGGAAGTTACACTATGGTCTTTTATTATTGCTGTTGAAACGTGTTGTGTCTGCTTACATTTCACACACTGTATGCTTCACATAAGTGAACACACATCATGGAGTGTAAAGAACTTCATGTTAAAATCATCTTCAGCATTTTTATGGCAGTTTGGGATGTGGGAGGTAAGTACAGTATGATGGAATAGTCATGATACACATTTTATTAGCTGGACAATATTCTCATTATGAAAATGCTTCCTTTTAGATTTATAAAGCATTTGTGCTATGCATATTTCAGTAGTATGTGCAGTATGCAATAGTATTCATGAATTCACTTATGAATTTTACAAATAGTTTTAGTTATTCAAGATTTTCAGTGTCTTAATATATCATTATGTCCAGCTCCTGTAGAAACTGAGGGTGTCTCTCAGTCTACTCCAGTGATGAAGGCTAAGACCGGGACTGCTGCCACGTTGGAATGCTTTGTACCCCCAAAAAGAGTGAATGATCCTTTAGTTTGGTACAAGCAGAGTATTGGGCAGATGCCACTTGTGTTAGGGACAGCTCATCATTTTGTGTCTCCAATACTCTACGGTGAATTCAACAATAGCCGTTTCAGCATACACAAAGGATCTGGATTATCCCACCTGTCTAAATCAAACATTCAATTATCTGATGAAGCTTCTTACTACTGTGGAGTCAGGATTGTTTATGTTATTCACTTTGGAAATGGAACATATTTGTTTGTGGAAGGTAACCTCAATACATTTATTTACATACTTTTACTATCCGAATCACTGGTATATGGCATGATATAGAAATCGCAGTGAATGCTTCCAAAATAATATGATAATTGATCTTGAAATTCTTTTCAGAAAAAGATCAGCTGAGGTCCACAGATGTGATCCAGGTTGCACTATCAGGTCCAATTTACCCGGGTGATTCAGAGACACTGGAGTGTGTGGTGCTGGCTAACAGCACAACTGAAGATCTCAGAGTGTTCTGGTTCAGACCCGCTTCAGGAGGTTCCCATCCAGGGGTCATTTACACCAACAAGAGCTGGACTGGGCCGTGTGATGATCACTGTGTCTGCAGTCTCCCAAAGAAGGACGTCAACATCTCTGATGCTGGAACCTACTACTGTGGCATAGCGACAAGTGGACAAATACTGTTTGGCAATGGAACATCAATTGTGATTGGTAGGTTATTGTTAATTCAACCCTACTCAAAAATATAAACATAAACATATGTAACATATATAGGTGTAAAGTTGCTGCTCATTTACAGCGATTATTGGGTCTTTTTAAAGTTAAGGCTTTATATAGCCTTAAGAAAATGTATGTGTTTTTGTTAGTACTGTAAGGTATCGTCGCTTCATTACATCAAGTACATTTGTTTTTAATATTGTATTGACGTAGTTGCTCTTGTTCATTTACAGCTGATCCAGTAGACACTGTGCTGGTTGGTTTGGTTGTGGCTTTGGGTTGCTGTGTCGCATTGATGCTTTTTCTGGTTTGGTTGAATTGCCAGAGGAGAGTTACATGTGACACCTGTAAGAGTAAGTATCATGTTTGTGTGCTATTAGAGCTGCCATCTCTCTGCAGAGAGTTAAATATGACAACTGTAAAAGTAAGTATCATGTTCCCTCATGTTGTAATGTTGTTATAATACTAATTAGCTGTTTTCTGTGTCTGCTTGGTTGACAGTGAGAGACTTGCAGCTCGTTAGAGATGGCAGCTCTAATAGCACACAAAGAAGTGGCCAGGTAACATTACATTTAGTGCACTAGTTTAATTTTCAAATAGCAGACAATACTCCATTCATATGACTAATAGAATTTATGAAATGATTAGAATGGACGAATGAGTAGTGATGACAGTCACCATTTTTGTATTACTTTTGTCTTGTAAAATGCTTTTAAATGTTTACAATTTTACATGATTTACACATTTACAATTTTAGAGTTTTAAAATTGTAACGTACAATTTTACATGAGCAAAAGACATAATTTCTTTATTTAAGCTATGTTTTGTTTGTTAGTACCACATCCTAATATACTGTATAAACATTTACTTTATGTCTGTTCTTGTGTTGCCAGATGCATTTGGATGATGTGATATACACAATGGTGATTTACAACATCAAGACATTTAAGTCTCAGAGGAAGTGAACTCTGTAGTTTGTTTGGTGTATGTAGTCCATGTTTAATATTCTGTGACATTCTGGTATAATAACATGTTGTTGGCTGTTGTTTGTTGTCTGTCTATCTGATGAGCTGTATGGTGCAAGACGAATTTCAGAAAGGATCAATAAATATATATCTACCCATCTATCTATATCACTTTAATGTGATGTAAACAGGATGTGTATGATGAATGTGTGTCAACTATATTACAATGTATGTATATAATGTCATATATTTTCATGTCAAGCTTTTGGAGCAGTAGTGATGTTTGAATTTTACATTCAATAAAGATTATTAATTACCATGACTTGAGGCAACGCAAAAGCACTCTGCATCTTTACATGGACACTTATCATAAGACTCTGGGAAGTGACCACACTGACTTATAGAATCAAAGGCATTCCAGAGTTTCACTATTTGCTATGGTTTTGAATTGGAGCATGTGCTACCTTAACTAAGAGTCAGTGCTTGAAATCTGGGAATGAGCAGTTGAATAGCAGCAGCTGAATGAAGCCACGGCCACCTGCCGAAGTTCAGTAAATTCCACAAAAGGACGATTCTTTGTCGTGTGAAGTCATTTAACCCACGTCAGATGAGCGCCATATTGCTGATTCAAGAAGTCACAACACAACAATATGATGAGGACCCTTACTGAAGATTTGCAGAAAACTTGTGAGTGATTTGTGGGAAACAAATGAGTTCACTAGAAAATATTGCCAGAAGTTTGCAAATGTTGGCCACCACAGGCAAACTTCCAGCAAAGTTTTGGCAACAATGAGAAGTTTGCCACTATTGGCAAAATGTGTAAGGCCAGTGATTGGCCACGATACTTTGCCAATAATGGGAAACTTCCAGTGAACTTCTGGTGACAAACCTAATTCGCATATGACATTGCTGCAAATTTGCTACAACATTGCCAAAAGTTAACCACAGCTGTTTGCCAGAAATCTAATTTGCATGTGAAAATATGACCTTGCTGCAAATTTGTGGCAATTGTTCACCAGAAGCCTGTTATCCACAAAAAAAACATCTACACCAGGGGTCATCAACCTTTTTCAACTTAAGGACCCCTTGGCTGAAAGAGACACTGAGCACGGACCCCCACCTCACTCTATCCCGCCCCAAATTTAGGCCTGATATTCATATCTTAGAATTGGAACTAGAACTAAGTGTCAATCTCACACACACACACACACACACACACACACACACATTAACATGTACATTATCTGTAACAGGGGTGCTTTATAGAACTTTTTTGAATTTATTCTGTTTATTATGACCGCCGCTAGCGAAGCGGTCATATATGGATTGTCAAAGTTTTTTTTTTTTTCCCCTGTCATCTTCCAGAATTTTTGGTCAATGATACCCTGGACACCAAAACACCGGGACACATGAAATTTGGTGGGTATGTAGCCCCACTAGACTTTTACGGAAAAATTTAGTTTGGTCCCCGGGGCCACTCCCCAGCTGGGCCCCAAAACCCAAAAACTGCTGTTTTTCCTAAATAACTACCTGAACCATGGCACTGAGGATGTTAGGTAAGTTGGTCTCAAGGGCCCACATCAACCTAGCCCACAGGGGCGCAGCTACCCATTTTTTGAGGGGTATGCAACAACAAATTGGCGCCCCCCCCACCCAAAAAAAAAGACACACAAACAACTAAAGTAAAGCAAAAGGCCAATAATGTATTACATATTATTATTTTTTAAGACATTTTGCCAATTTGAACTTGAAATATTGTTAAATGTTGCATTGTCACTTTAAGAGAGTCTTAACGGTTCTCATAACGTCCTTTTGCCAGCTGTTGCTCACAAAAGATAAGGCTGATCCAACTCTAGCCTTTGTTTGCGCCACATTGACAGCACATTATTAAGTTATTACAAGGAGTCTTCATTGTTAGGAAATGGAAACATGTAATGAGTTGTTGCTAGTGTGACATTTCTGTTTGCAGTTTGCCATTAAAAGTGCAGTATGAGCATGGTAGCCACCTAGCTATCTGAATGGAATAGGCTATGTTTCAATCGGCATATGCATAGCAAATGCTAGTTAGTCTGGTAACATAAATAAAATGAACATGAAACGTGTGCCTCCAAGCACAGACGTCACACTTTAAATCCTACCTGTTGCTTTTCACCATCCATTTATTTAATTACTGTCGCATCCCTTGAAATGCCATCTCATTTTCCCTTTCTTTTTCTATTTTTAGCCCCCGACAGCTGTTATGCTTTATCCATCTTTTTCCATAGACGAAAACTCACTACTCGTACCTGCTCACTCAGCGCTCACGGCGCCCCCACTCCCTTTTCTATATCAAAATTCTATGATAGAATTTTATGAGATAGGGCGCCTACTCTAGCCTGTTAGTCCTCTAAAATGTTATTTAACATTGAGGAAATGCAGAAATGATTTAGAAACGTACAACAGTAGCTACATATAGAATAAAACAAATATGTTATTATTATTATTATTTACCATCGCTTTGGCGCCCCCATGGTGCTGCAGCGCATACCCACTTTTTGTGCCACTGCTAGCCCATAATCACTTATTTGGGATTTGCACCTCACTGGTAAAAAATGAAAATGCAATATCATTCTGCTTTAATCAGCAATGCCGAGTGCAAAGTTTCGTAGAATTTCATCCATGGGGGGGTCTAAAAAATTAAATTATGTGTACATTTAGACTGTACACTCATTGGCCTGTAGATGGTGGTGCACACATATACACATGCACACACACACAGGCACGCACATACTATCGGTATCGGTACTAATTAGAACGGCCGATACATAATTATAAATTCAGTAGGATTAAAGGAAAACCAAATATTCATCATTATTTGGCTGCATTTCCAGTATTGGCGTTACGTAGTCGTTTGTCCACCAGATGGCGCATCGTTGCAGTGAGACGTAATTTTGTTGGAAGTTAATCTAAAGTGGGTTGGAAAGACGATAGACGCTTCCTACAAGGACAACACTGTAGTTTACCGCATCTAAGACATAAGACATCTAAGAAGGGTAGGATGATTTTCACATGAAATGTAATTCCCATTTCTTCTTGAAGCGAAATAAATCTGAGAATGTTTATCAGACATGCTTGGTTTTTACTGAAGGTACGTTAATCTTACACAAGTTACGTATAGGCCTATCAATAGCCTACGACCTAGGTAAAATAATGTTAGGCCTACGGTTAGCATTGGTTGAGTGATGGAGGCCAATTTGATTAGGCTATTGGTGTATTTGTAGAAAACCATAAATGCGGTTATCAAGCAAATTTGTATTAGCGCTGTAATTGTCTCTTTCGACTGTCATTCTTTTCTGACACTTGCCTACAGGAGCTAAGTGAGTTAGCCACAACGCGTTTGCTAACGTGATGGTTTTCTAATGGAAAATATAGGCCTACCAACCTGTCTATGAAGCATCCTAAACAGGCTGGGACATTTCTGCTTGCTAAGTAGGTTTTTCTGCTGTTGATTCACTCACAGTCCTTGGTGGGCCTGTCAGTGCTTTGTAAAGTGTTGCATTAAGACCACAAAGTCTCAAAAAGCATCTGAGCTAACGTTCATTCCCAAACACCGCTACTTCAATCCTCTATTTTCAAAGGTGTTCAAGTAACATTAAGGAAGTGCATGGCTCAAAGTAAAGTAACTAGGGCTGAGACGACGTAATTGACTAGACTACTTAAATTCGTCAAAGTGAATCATTTGTGTCAACTCGTCACAATGTAGATTTATTAAAGCACCCGTGATGATCTACATTTCAATTTAAACCAAATGTTTTAGAGCGCACTTTGAGAGATGTATCCAGGGCAGGGCTGTAGGCCTACCTGTTGCACGTGCTACAAATCATTCTGTGCGATGGATGATTTACCAACGTTACGTCTGATACAGTTTTGCAACCAGTGGTCCGAGGACATTGCTGGTGGTCCCTGACCATGGATTCAGTAGTTGCAATGTGGAAATCAGTATTTTTCCCACAAACAATAACGGACGCAGCTCTCAACTTGGCCCATTAAAATGTGAACAGTCTAGCGACGCATTTCATGAAGGCCCTTTTAGGCATGTCAGTTATTTGTACCACTGGTTAGATGTAAAACTGCATTTCGATTTAGACTATTGGTATTTAATTTGTGCATTGACAATAAAGTTGAATATCATATGAACTAAAGATGGTGTACATGACCTTTCATCAGTCCAGTTGCAATGGATGAACTGTGATGAACTGCCCTACTTGTGATTGTTTAGAGATTTTAAAGATTTTATAACAATGCTACACATTTTTTGGCTAGTGCTACAAATCCATTCACCTTTGCAGCGCCAGTAGGCTACTTGCTGTGCGGCCCGCACACACACAGGCATGCCAAACAAGCATACACAAAAGTTTCAAGAGTGGGGGATGGAGTAGAAGATGGATACAAATTGATTAGTGTGATTTATGTTCGTGGAACGGATGTACAGGACTGAGCGGCGGTCATATTTTGTACCGCTATGTGGTACATCTAGTTATTGACATGTTGCTGAGCGACACTTTCCCATTGAGATTGGGCAACATCATTTCTATCTGAACGATTTGAGGCTGGTTTCCCGAAGCCTTCTTAACGCTACGTAGTTCATAACCTCTAATTTTCACGAAAGGTACTTTGCTACGAATGTCTTTCGTACGTCGTTCTTTGTTAAGAGTGGTCTGGAGCTCTCTTCTACACCTAATGGCGGCCATACATTGTACGATTTTGGTCTGTTTTCACAGTCGGCGACTACATTTCCGGACAGAAGTCGGACAGAAATCGCTGTGTAAGTGTAAGGTGCCAATCTTAGCGGTTTTAAGTCAGTCGGAGTCAGTCCTTTTCTAGTTTTGCCGTTACGACAATATCAAACATGTTTGATATTATCGCAAGTCTTTCGAGTCGTGGCTCATGCAAAAAGTGACATGAGCTATGAAAACCAATAGTGACCTCTCTCCAACACCAAACAGGAAGAGGCAAAGTACCGTATTTTCCGGACTATAAGTCGCTCCTGAGTATAAGTCGCATCAGTCAAAAAATGCGTCATGAGCAGGAAAAAAACATATATAAGTCGCACCGGACTATAAGTAGCATTTATTTAGAAATGTATTTCACAAAATCCAAAACCAAAAACAGAGACTATGTAACTGGATTATTGAGGCCAAAAAGATTCATGTTAATGAAGACGAAGGAGTGAAGGCAGCCAAGAGGAGGGCAGGAAGGTAATTGCAAAGCAAAAGATCCACTGAAAGAAAATGCCATGTGGTAGACCAAAATGTATCTAAAATGTGGAGAATACAATGCAAACAAGCATTTTGGGCGATGTGGAGTCACAAGCTGGCAGCAGATTAAATGCTCACGAGAGAGAAAAAGATGCAGTTTTAAAAGGATGTGACCGAAGCAAGCAGGCGATAGGCCTATAGGCCCGATGGTAATTGTAAAGCAATTTACAAAAGATTCACTGAACAAAAATGCTGATGTGGTACATGAAAATTTAGCTAAAAATGTGGAGAATGCAATGCAATCAAGCATTTTGGACGATGTGGAGAGACAAGCCGGCAGCAGATTAAATGCTGGAGAGAGAAAAAGATGCGGTTTTAAAAGGAAGCGCAGACTGAAGCTGCTGCAAGCAGGTGATATTTAGAAATATATTTTACAAAATCCAAGACCAAGACCAGACAGACTATGTACAGCAACTGGACACATTGAGGCCAAAAATATTGAGAATTCTACAGGAAATGTTACTGAAGACGAATGAGTGAATATGGCAAGAGGCAAGCTGAAGGCTGCTGACAAGGGCCCGACGCTAATTGTAAAGCAATTTACAAAACAATTACTGAACAAAAATGCGGAGAATGCAATGCAATCAAGCATTTAGGACGATATATTGGCACAGGCTGGCAGCAGAACAATTGCTTGGCTGGCCACCTCCGAGACCGAAAGAAAAAAAGATGCGCATTTAAAACCAGGGTCTAAATTCCAGTGTGGGATTGCGGGTATTGCGAATAAATTACTTAGTATTGAGCATAATAATAAAAGTCCCGCAAATCTAGCCATCACAATGCGAGAAATTTCCTCACATTTTACAGCGCTGTCTGACGTTAATATAATAATGGAGCGGCCTGAATGCGGGACTATTGACAGATCAACTCTGACTTCAATTGAACCCCATGCAGAGACACACATGCGCACGCAGGACCACTTTGGGGGTGCCTCTCTCGTTGCTCTCTCTCTCTCAGCAGGATTTATCACCGCTGAAGTCAAATTATAGCCTAGGTGCTTCAACATCAACCGCTATCGACAGGAAAGGAAAACAAACGTTTAGCGATCAGGAACCGTCAGGAATTTTGCAAACACAGAAGCATGACCGCCTATAACGCGAGAGAACATGGATGACTCCATTTGACGTTATAATCGATTGCGGACGTGAACAGACAGCTACAGACACGGAGCGCACAGTAGGCCTACTTTCACTTTCTGTGCATATTCATTACGTGAAAGATAACTAGATGTACCGCATAGCGGTACAAAATATGACCGCCGCTCAGTCCTGTACATCCGTTCCGCGAAAATAAATCACACTTCAATTTGTCTCCATATTTTACTCCATCCCCCACTCTTGAAACTTTTGTGTATGCTTGTTTGGCATGCCTGAGTGTGTGTGTGCGGCTGCAAAAAAAGTAGCCTACTGGTGCTGAAAAGGTGAATAGATTGTAGAATAGCAGAAGAAGATGTAGCATTGTTATAAAACCTTTAAAATCTCTAAACAATCACAAGTAGGGCAGTTCATCACAGTTCATCCATTGCAACTGGATTGATGAAAGGTCACTTACACCTGTAGGCTACATTGTATTTGGGAAAAGCAAAAGGTATCAGCATAATGTTATTTATTTATTTATAAACAAAAACATCTCTGTCAGTTCCATGCCGTTTTCAACAGCTATCAAAAACAAAGGTCTTTTTTGGATGGATGGATTTTTTGTGAATGTTTCTTCTTCTACATAAGATTTTAGTCATCTTTAGTTCATGTAATGCTTTATTGTCAATGCACAAATTAAGTAACAGTAGTCTGAAATGAAATGCTGTTTTACATCTAACCAGTGGTGCAAATAACTGACATGTCCAAATGGGCCTTGATGAAATCGCCGCTAGACTGTTCATACACATTTTAACGGGCCAAAGTTGAAGAGCTGTTGTCCGTTATTGTTCGTGCAAATATAGGCTGATTCATGTTCCCTTGCATTGTGTAACTGAGGTCCATGGCTAGTCTGGCTTTCACCAGACCAAGCTCAATCTTTTAAGAAATCAAAAAATAAATAGCGGGCAGATCAGGCTGGGTTCACCCAGCCTAGTCCATAGGCACCCGATATTGTTTAATTTTCCGTTTGAGATATCCACGCTCTGGCTATTCTAAATGCAAAAATGCATCAGGGAGTTATGACAAAACTGTAACTAACAAACTAGATAATAATAGAAAGCTGTTAGCTTCCCTAAGCTACAGGTAGGCTTATAAGGTAGGCCTATTTACAACATAAATTGTCAATAGGCTATGCTGGCGACACAAATAAAATCTCCTTTGAAACCAATGGCTTCATGCCCTTACAGTATCAAGCGGACTTAAACTGCCATATCGTGGCGAAAGTTGTAATAAAATTCACGCAGCTCCATGAGTCAAGGAAAGCGCGAATGAAATAGCCACTTCTAAATGGGACCCACTACACAGTAGCTTAAGGTGTGTTGCTAAAGCAGCCATAATGAAATGAAGGTGTCATTGGATACTTCACACACACGTGCTTTTTAATTTCACATACTACAACGACCAAGCTGGAATCAAAGCACATCGATTCCTCTCTCACACCCTGCACGCACTTAAAACAAAATAAACAGGCGTCTCAGTCTCACGCATGTATAGGCAAAACTGTATCAGACCGGTGTAACGTTGGTAAATCTTCCATTGCACAGAATGATTTTTGTAGCACGTGCAACAAATGACAGTCGAAAGATACAATTACAGTGCTGTTATCAATTTGCTTGGTATAACCGCATTTATAGTTTTCTACAAATGCAATCAATCAAATTGGCCTCCATCACTCAACGCTAACGGTAACATTACCTAGGTCCTTATTGATATTATAAGATTAAGGTACCTGCAGTAAAAACCAAGCATGTCCGATAAACATCCTCAGATTTATTTCGGCTTCAAGAAGAAATGGAAATTACATTTCATGTGAACATCATCCTATTCTTATTAGACGTTCTCTGCGGTAAACTACACTCCTTGTATGAAGCGTCCATTGTTTTTCCAACCCACTTTTAACTTCCAACAAAATTACGTCTCACTGCAACGACGCGCCATCTAGTGGACAAACGACTACTTATCGCCAATACTGGAAATGCAGCCATGATGATGATGATGAATATTTACTGAATTTGTAATTATGTATCGGCGGTTCTAATACCGATAGTATGTGGGTGCCTGTGTGTGCGTGCATGTGTATATGTGTGCACCGCCATCTACAGGCCAATGAGTGTACAGTCACTAAATGTACACATAACCTAATTTTTTTTAGACCCCCCCATGGATGAAATTCTACGAAACTTGGCATACCCAGAGAATGCCAGGTCAATCATACACATAAAATGTGGTGCAGTTCTTAACAGCTTAACTGAAGATAGGGGCGATTAAAGCAGAATAATATTGCATTTTCATTTTTTACCGGGGGGGTGCAAATCACAAATGAGTGATTATGGGCCAGATTGATGTGGGCCCTTGAGACCAACATACCATAAAAGATTCTTCATCCTCAGTGCCACGGTTCAGGTAGTTATTTAGGAAAAACTGCTTTTTTGCTTCGCTAGCGGCGGTCATAATTAGTAGCAAAACAGCGATCAATTTAGGCTGCACAAAGCACAGCACCTTTATTATGACCGCCGCTAGAGAAGCTAGCGAAGCGGTCATATAGGGATTGTCAAAGTTTTTTTTTTTTTTCCCGTTATCTACTTCCTGAATTTTTGGTCAACGATACCCGGGACACCGAACCACCGGGGCACATGAAATTTGGTGGGTATGTAGCCCCACTAGACTTTTACGGAAGAATTTTGTTTCGTTCCCGGGGGCCACTCCCCCCCCCCCGTGCTGGGCCCCCCGAACCGCAAAAAAGCAGTTTTTCCTAAATAACTTAGATACATTGAGCCTCGTAAATGGGTGTAAAACAGTGATTTATTTGCATGGCTAGCCCGATGCCGAAGCACCACTATTGAAAAAAAGCTGTTGGTAGCATCGGGCTAACTAAGCTCCAGATTTTGGAGTGCAGGGGACAAGCCGAGATGGGCTATGAGACATACGTTCACACTCGGTATCATGTTTCAATACACTTTAGGTCAATATCACACCGGAATTCTCCTTTAATCTCATAATATCAATAAGGACCTAGGTAATGTTACCATTAGCGTTGGTTGAGTGATGGAGGCCAATTTGATTGATTGCATTTGTAGAAAACTATAAAGGCGGTTATACCAAGCAAATTCATAGCAGCACTGTAATTGTATCTCTCGACTGTCATTTGTTTCACGTGCTACAAAAATCATTCTGTGCAATGGAAGATTTACCAACGTTACACCGGTCTGATACAGTTTTGCCTATACATGCGTGAGACTGAGACGCCTGTTTATTTTGTTTTAAGTGCGTGCAGGGTGTGAGAGGGGAATCGATGTGCTTTGATTCCAGCTTGGTAGTTGTAGTCTGTGAAATTAAAAAGCACGTGTGTTAAGTATCCAAACAATGACACCTTCATTTCATTATGGCTGCTTTAGCAACACACCTTGAGCTACTGTGTAGTGGGTCCCATTTAGAAGTGGCTACTTCATTCGCGCTTTCCTTGACTCATGGAGCTGCGTGAATTTTATTACAACTTTTCGCCCACGATATGGCAGTTTAAGTCCGCTTGATACTGTAAATGAAGCCATTGGTTTCCAAAGGAGATTTTATTTGTGTCGCCAGCATAGCCTATTGACAATTTATGTTGTAAATAGGCCTACCTTATAAGCCTACCTGTAGCTTAGGGAAGCTAACAGCTTTCTATTAGGATCTAGTTTGTTAGTTACAGTTTTGTCATAACTCCCTGATGGATTTTTGCATTTGGAATAGCCAGAGCGTGGATATCTCAATTGGAAAATTAAACAATATCGGGTGCCTATGGACTAGGCTGGGTGAACCCAGCCTGATCTGCCCGCTATTTATTTTTTGATTTCTTAAAAGATTGAGCTTGGTCTGGTGAAAGCCAGACTAGCCATGGACCTCAGTTACAAGGGAACATGAATCAGCCTATATTTGCAAGAACAATAACGGACAACAGCTCTTCAACTTTGGCCCGTTAAAATGTGTATGAACAGTCTAGCGACACATTTCATCAAGGCCCATTTGGACATGTCAGTTATTTGTACCACTGGTTAGAATGATGTAAAACAGCATTTCGTTTCAGACTACTGTTACTTAATTTGTGCATTGACAATAAAGTATAAAGGCCTACATGAACTAAAGATGACTAAAATCTTATGTAGAAGAAGAAACATTCACAAAAAATCCATCCATCCAAAAATGACCTTTGTTTTTGATAGCTGTTGAAAACGGCATGGAACTGACAGAGATGTTTTTGTTTATAAATAAATAAATAAATAAATAACATTATGCTGATACCTTTTGCTTTTCCCAAATACAATGTAGCCTTCAGGCGTGAAAGTGACATTTCATCAATCCAGTTGCAATGGATGAACTGTGATGAACTGCCCTACTTGTGATTGTTTAGAGATGTTAAAGGTTTTATAACAATGCTACATCTTCTTTGGCTATTCTACAATCTATTCACCTTTTCAGCACCAGTAGGCTACTTTCTGTGCAGCCGCACACACACACTCAGGCATGCCAAACAAGCATACACAAAAGTTTCAAGAGTGGGGGATGGAGTAAAATATGGAGACAAATTGAAGTGTGATTTATTTTCGCGGAACGGATGTACAGGACTGAGCGGCGGTCATATTTTGTACCGCTATGCGGTACATTTAGTTTGGCCATGGCTTGTATTCAAGTCAGCTATATAGTCCTTTATTTCTTGCGTTTTATTGTGAGACATATAGGCCTACTTTTCGTTTGGAGCGGCATTGGTAGGCTATCAAAAGCAGATGTTCAATTTGAGATTTAATTTACGTTTGGACTGTTTGATTATATTGCTAAATATCGGGACTGATGACCACTGAAATCTGTGGGGTATTTAATGGCTCACTATTAAGTTTCATATAGTGTCGGGATTTCGATTGCCATCCACTTATTGCGAGATAAGGTATCCGCGCTTTCATTCATTCATAGAACGTGTGCTGCATGTGCTGCAAGGGAAACCTTATTCCGTATAGCCAAAGAGGTCTAAGATAGCCTAAATGTAGTTATTTTTTAAATTATGCATGATTTACTTTTTTATAAAATTCATAGGCTGATGCCTGGCAGCAACAATTGTGTTTAAATGTAGGTTACTGCTTCAGCCTCTAGCTCAGAAGGGGGCGGCATGCAGCTTGAGAGCAATGAGAGCATCGTGTTGGAGACTCATGGTGTAGGACAATGACTTTTCATTGGCAACAATACCAACCAACAACATAAAATATTAAGAAGAGCTCTTTTATGAGTTAAATTGAAACAAAATTATACTAGCTTTTATTTGTCCAAATCTGAGGCCCGGCTATAAATCGAATCCCGGCCATAATTTGATTTAGGTATGCACGTGTGTTTCAGGCATAGCCCAGCACTAATCTCTGACTGAAAGTGCACAGGACTTGAGCATTTGAGAGCGCTCTCTCGCGGCTGTAGACGTAATGTTTCACGTAAGGTTCATGTCAGTTAATATAAATTAACATTTAAAAACATGTTCAATTATATATTTTTTTCATATATAAGTCGCACCTGACTATAAGTTGCAGGACCAGCCAAACTATGAAAAAAAGTGTGACTTATAGTCCGGAAAATACAGTAGGGGACAGCTGTAGTCTATATGATTATTTGTTATTCTTATAATATTTGTAATTTCTTATACATATTTAGTCAGCTCTTCCACGTGACAGAACAACTCTATATCGGTTAGGGATGTCACGCATGAAACAATGCTGCAGCAACACGAAAATATGACTTCTAGTTGCAGTCTTGTAAATAGTGACCCTGCAATATCCCTAGTCATTGCAAAATCTTAGTCTGTGACTTAAAACTCTACTAATTGTCTTTAGATGTGAGAGGGTCTGAGACTGTAGTCTTTCAAAAATCTTTTCCAAATCTTTGCAAATCTTTCCAAAGTCTGTCAGTGTAAGGAGGGCTTAAGGTGTAGCATTTTGTTGCAACCATAATCAACCTAAGCAGTGAAAACAGACCAAAAACGTACAATGTAAGGCCGCCATTAGCAATGTTTCGGCTTGCGGCACTAGTCGCTGCCATTGTATCCTACAGCAATCTTTAGAAGTCTCTGTTGCACATGGAACTCTTATGGTACAATATCACTGTAATGGTTCGCCAATGATTTTATGTAAGTAGACAAATTAAGAAAATAGTTTCTGGAAATGTTTTCACACAAATAATAAAATGTGCATGCATTTGAAAATAATTAAAAACTTTATTCTCTTATGTCTTGATTTCCCCCCCCACCATCTTCTACCATGTTTAATGTGGGGGGTTACTTTTATGTTTAATGTTAACCAATGGCACAAAATACTGAATTAAATGAGGCTGCTGGTCAATCAGCTTCGATTGAAAAAACAATGAAATACTATTATTCAAATAAGTTATTATTATTGGAATGATGAAGGATGGCGTGACTAGTAAAGGTGTTAGGGGGTTATAGCTGGTCATGCCGACAGATTGCGGATCGTTTTCCCCTACAGACCGTGTGAAAACTTAACTATTAAGGGTAGATTGTTTTATTTCTACTTTTTATCATCGTATGCTATTAATAAGTTCATCCATGTTGAAGTAGCATGCATGCATGTAGTAGCATGAAATCATCCCCCCTCCTCCCCCTACTCCTCCATTTCACCAATTGCCCTGTTACTCATCCTCCTTACACAGGGGGGTGCAAGCGGTCATCGCTCTATCGCGATATCCGCTCCAGGCACTCCAGGACCATGGACAGCTACCTTGCCAAACACGCACTTCTCCCATACATTCTAGTCTAGCTGAAGCAATCATATAGAAGGGCGAACTAGTGAATGTATATTATGTCTATGGTGCTACCTGGCTCAGGCTACAGATAAAAAATAAAATAAAAAAAAACTCCTGTTTTTCACGTCAGTTCGCGCCCCACCTGGCATTTTGAGAAACGCTGGATTAGATGATCTCAAAACGTTGCCCATAAGTATCCAACTGCCGGTTTCCAGATAACTTTCACTCTTAGTGTGCTACGAAGACTCCAAAAGTAAACCTTACCAAAGTTGTTTATCTTTATAGTAGTAAACTAAAAGCTAGACTAGAATGTATGGGAGAAGTGCGTGTTTGGCAAGGTAGCTGTCCGTGGTCCTGGAGTGCCTGGAGCGGATATCGCGATAGAGCGATGACCGCTTGCACCCCAAAAGATCACAGAGAAAGGCAGCTACCAACTACATAAGTGCTTGCTGAGCGAGTCGTAAATCCGCTAGATTGGAGCGGATGTAAGACTGGTAGGCATCCGAGGACCAATGGCCCAGTATTTTAATTTGTTGCTCCGATAAGCCGTTGGCGCAGCTGTTGTGGCAGCTCCTATCCTGAAGGAGTGTCTTGGAGTAGCAATCCGCGGGAAAACCAGATTTGACTAGAATGTTTTTTAAGAGTGTCTGGAATCTGTGGCGAGTGATGGGTAGCCCTTCGTCTGACACGAAGAGCGGGCTAGTAGACGAGCTTGAGCTGACCGATATGAGATGTAGTGAGATAGGTATTGGAAAGGCTGAAGATCTGAGGCGGAGTTAAATGGATATGGAGTGTCCTTTTCGGGACTGATCGGTTTTACTCTGTTTGATGGTAAATCAAATGGTGTCTTGGTCTAGCTGCTCTAGATCTGCGATGCACGGGTGGACATCGGGAATGAAGAGAGACGAAGGGCATGTAAACTCGCTACATCTCAGCAGCCCAAAAAAGGCCAGTAGAAACATAACGGAGATGGTGGAATCGGAATGCGGTGACATGAACCCTTTGCGAAGGGTAGCGAGGCAGGTGGCGAGAATGCTTGAGGTAATGGGAAGGCGGTAGTGTTGCCTACGGATACCTTTGATTAACAAGCCTATCCTGGTGTCAGAGAAGGAAGGGCATTCGGAGCCGTGGAGGAGTTTGTAGACGAAATGAATGCCAGCTAGGTAGACTCTAATGGAAGAGACTTTGATCGAAAGTGAAGTGTGGGCGTAGGTGATAAATGATGATATGGTGACTGCATCGAAACTGGGAAATGGTAGTGAGTGCTTTGCATGGAACTGTTTGAAGCACGACCAAGCAGTCCAGTAGGACTGCATGGTCCTTGGTGCGAGGGCTTGGAGGGCTAGGTCGGCCGTGATGGCCTGAAGATAGCTGAGGGGGTGGTTTATAGGAAGATTGTCTCTGAAAAGCTGGGGAGTTGATGGTCAGGGTTGACTAGTGGACACTCGGCCGCGCCGTGACTGGGGCTATTGCAGAGGCGACAAGATGGCTTAAGTCCTAGAAAAACGCGGTTATGGAGCTCCATATCCCGCGCCCAGTAGGGTTTTGGTTCCAGAGGCCGACTCTGGCAGCGCATTTAGCTGAAAACAGCCGGTGATATGTGTAGAAATGAGTTCCCCCGTAGGATACGGCTAGACCGGCGATGATGGCCAGGTAGTCGTTCAGCTCTTTGCGTCGGCTGGGGAACGCGAAACAGATGACTTCCGTGTAGTTGGTAAAAGCTACGGTGAACTCGGGAAATGACAGGGTTTTTGATGCTGGGCCAGAATTTTTTAGAGAAAAAACCAGTTCGCCACAGACTAGATCCCGGTTATGAGAGGGAATAGGAAGGGAGGGAAGAATGGTAGAAAGGTCTACGTCTGCACCTGACAAGATGAGGTTCCTGGTGGACGCTGTGACGGGTGGTGGTTCCGAATGCTGCAGCGCCGCAGGAGGCGGTGGCAGGGCCTGTGCTGTGGCTAAAGAATAGTTTTGCTGCGGAACAGGACGTCGTGGTCCGAAGCACTCGCTGAGTGCTGATGACCAAGCCGCGGGCTGGTCTAGCGAAGGGCCGGGGAAGAGATGGGAAGGGAGAAAAGGGGGGAGGGAGGGAGCGGTCGACGCTGACCGAATGGGAGCAACCTGGGACAGGGTGGCGGGGAAGTGGGGACGGGAAGGAAAGAGGGTTAGGGGGAGAAGGACGCTGTCGCTATCGGCGCCGGCTGAGACCAGGTGCTCGCTAACTCGTAAGAGAGATGGGGGAGCTAGTGAGGTGACTCTTCGAGCTGACGGCGCGGGAGTTGAGGCGTGCTGGCCAGAGGCGGGCTCCGGAATGGAAAGGGGAGGGGAGAGGGGAGGGAGGGAGCAGTCGTCGGAACGACTGGAGGTGGGGCAGGCCTGGACAAGGGGAGGTGGATGGGGGAGGGAAAGAAGGGTGAGGGGAGTAGCGACGCTGTCGCTACCGGGCCGGCCTGGGAGAAGTGGGTTGGACCCGGAACACGGGCGGAGATGCGGCGGGGAATGGGCCTGAGCCGCTGGACGTGGCAGTGGCTGTGGCTGAAGCAGCGGAATGATGCGCTCTGGAAGCGGTGGTGCCGGAAAGTGCTGTCGGCGCGTCCCGGTTCGCGAGGTGGCTGGTGGTGTGTGCTTCGTCCGGGCTGGAATGGCGGGCGGAAGGAACCGTGTCGGGATGCCAGAAGGAGCAGCTTGCTTCCTGGTCTGGGGAGGAAAACAAAGTGAGGGAGCGGGAGGGCGAAAAGACCGGGTTATCCGACTGCGTTAGAAGGCGGAGGAGATGAAACTTCCTATCCGACCCACGGAACGATGCGCCCAGGAATGGAGAGTGCTGCGGATGCGAGCCACCGTCCAGTGGGTAGGGTCAACGCCTTGCTGGCGCTGGGTCCTGGTGCTGCTGAGCGGGAAATGCTGCCCCGCACGGGGGCAGGAGAGGAGCACCTTCTGCGACCCTGTGTCCTGGATTCCCTACGCTGGCGGCGAGGGGAACGAATAAGGGCCCTGGGTGTCGGGTGTTGGCGGGATGAAGTTGTCCTCCAGATCGCTGGAAGAGGCGTGGATTTCCAGTTCCATGAGAGCTGTCTTGTCAATGCAAACAATCGCCAGACTGAATGATTTTGAGCGCCGGATTGTGTGGCGTATGGAAAAGGAGGTCGGCTTAAATAGGCCTACCCTGCGGCGGCAGTGGGTGAGTTAATTGCTGTCAATCATCCCGAAGGCTCCACCCGAACTTTGTTTATAAAACATCATTAGACGCCGCATCGACCGCTACTCCTTACTAGCGCTGACGAGCTGGACCGGTCATCCACTCCACTCAGTGTAATCTGTTTGGCCGGTGAGATGAGCTGTCAGCGCACTTAATTAATCATATCTCACTGAATACCGAACAGATTCTCACGCGTTTTTTTTTGCTGCAAAGGTCATACATGTAGCTATGATATAGGACACATGATTTAGCGTATTTTAATTTTCATAGTGGGTTTAACAGTAATAGAATATTCTGACATATGATATAAAGTGACCTGACGTCCGATATCAAAACTGGGAACATAATCCATGTTTGACAGCATAGACAAAACTAGTTTGATACAAGTTTAATGAGTTAAATATAGTTCACAGTTGACAGAAAAGTTCCATCAACAGCATTATTCACAGTCCACAGAAAGGTTCCATAAACATTTAAGTGAGATCAGTGCCATTCAGACATCTGAGGGGGTATTCCAAGTAGGCCTATGTGGTTTTAGTGACAAACTTGGGTAAATTGACTCAGAATAAGTTGTAAACCTCCCAGTAGAAAAGCTGTATGATACAGGAAACATGGTTGTGTGTTATAATATTCATAGTGGGCTTAACAGTAATAGAATATTCTGATATATATGATATATTATAAAGTGATGACATCAATATAAAACTGGGGAACATAACTAATCCCGTTTGACAGCATAGACAAAAACTGGTTTGATACAAGTTTTAATGAGTTAAATTTACAGAAAAAAACCATTAACATTTTCAGTTCAGTGCCATCAAAAATAAAGTGATGAAGACATTGGTGTGGCATAAAGGAAATGGAGTAACTGGGTTCAATATCAACAGCATTTGTTAGACAAGTTCCATAAATATTGTAAAGTGCAAGTTTGTAGGTTTGTTTCTGATCCTTAAAAACAGACATTGGTTTGGCATAGTAAGTGTAACAGTTCATCAATTCAAGACAAAAAGGTGACTTGTCACTTGTATAGTGTCAATGGGTTCATCAACAGCATCTGTTATTTACAGTTCACAGAAAGGTTCCAGCCCCAATGAAGAGATTAAATAAAAGGAATTAAGAAACATTTTAGAAAGTGCTAAGATCAACCCGTTCATTGCAATCAGTAAAGAATCAGGGAGTGTCTTCACAGGCTCAGTGAGACAGAGTTACCGTCATGCAGTTGGTTCTATGTTTTGACAACTGGTGCATGTCATTGTTATGTTCCCACCTTGCTAAAATTGCTTGGGTACACTTTGGCTGAGAACAAAAAAAGTGCTTCAGACAGCAGGTGGGCAAATAAGATGGCATAGTAAACTGGGTAAACTCCATAAAAGAGGACTGAGTCAACCAGGCGATGGGGAAAATGGGACACAGAGTGGCGAATGCAGGTGATGAAGGTTGAGCTCATAAATCAAACATTCAGTCACAGTGTAGCAGATACCCTGCAGTACTGCAATGAAGAGCTACACCTTCCTCAGTTCAGGGGTGTGAGGGAGACCGTTCAGTTCATTCACAGTCTTCTTGAACAAGGCAGTTGTTCTGGAGAGATACAAAATAATAAATAAATGAATGAAAATGAATTTGAGAGGCATCTTATTCTTGTTAGAATTAAATGACATGTGAATAATACAGTGTTGGGCAAGCTACTTCGAAATTTTAGTGAGCTAAACTATCAGTTACTCTGCCATGAATAAAACACTACACAAAACTACCACCCAGTCAAATGTATTAGTAGCCTAACACAGACACAGCAGTAGGCTAGTTCACTACATAGGAAGCTACTTTAAATTGTGCTAATTTCACATGACAAGAAAAGTGTAGCTTGTCTGGCTAAGCTACTTGATAAATAAAGAAGTTGAGCTATTGAAAAGTTACTTTATTCAGGAAATAGTGAGGCTACCACCAACACACTAAGGCTACAAGTAGCAGCTAGCGATTGCCCAATAGGCTAGTCTGTGCCACTTGTGTAAAATTCGCCGGCCAAATCTAGTATGATTTATTTCTACAATAGCCTTCTTGTGTCAGTTGTAATCTAAGTCAGTGTTATGGAATATGACTTATCAAGTCTCAGTTCATAGCCGGGTGAACACAGAGTACACAGAGAACAACGATTTTCATACAGTAATATCAAAGATTGCTCCTTCTCAACTCTCTGGTAATATTCTATTCACAAAATATAACCAATAGTACGGTTATGTTAAATCTTACTTGTGAAAAGTAAATCCCCCGAGTATGGTCCGCCGATTTGAGAAGGAACATGCTGCACAGTGCTGTCATCTTGTGTCTTCTGCTGCAGCGCAATCCAGGAGTATGACCGGTCCAAGATGGCGGCCGCATTTCTTGTTTCCAGCAGCCAATGCGGCGTCTATGTATATTATGTCTATGGGTAGCACCCGATGCGCAATGGACGCACTGTGTTATTCACAGGGAAGCGCTCGTGTCAAGGCTTAGTCCCGACCTACATGAGATTTTGAACGTTGTTGTGAGAGTGGTGAATTTCATCAAAACCCGACCCTTAAAAGCTGGCGTCTATTCTCCGCACTTTCTTGAAGAGATGGTAGCTGACCAAAGGCTGTACTGTTTTCACAGCGAGGCAAGGTGGCTTTCAGCGGTAAAGTGCTGTGTCGGCGTGTTTGAGCTCTGAGTCGCCTCTTCTTGGAGGAAGAGCGCATGTTTGAATCTGCAAGCACATTCACTAATGAACATTTCTTGACGAAGCTGGCCTATTTTAGTGTTATATTTGATATATCTTAGCGATACATTTGAGTTAAATGTCTAGCTACAAGGCAAAGACAAGCACCTACCTCACCTAACAAATAAAATTACTGCATTCACCAAAAAAACTTAGTATGGGACAGGCGCCTCGATCGTGACAGTATTATGCCTTTGAGATTTCTGAGCGAAATCGCTGAAACGTCTGATTGGGAGGCACTCTTGTGATCCCATGTATTAAACAGTAGGCCTACATCACATCCCTGCAAAGTTTATTTCAAAAATATTTCCCAACCAGCAGTGCTCAGTATGACTGGATTATGGATCCATTTAATGCAGCATGTTGGTATTTCATTGAATATATTGTACAATGCTGTAAAATGGCCTATGCTTCCTATTATACAACAATTGGGTTCTATGGAACTATTTATTTGTTTCTGATTGGCCGAGAGACGATAGAAAGATTTGACACAATGTTCTCATCCCAGCCCCCCACTAGCAAACCATAACGAAACAGTGCCAAAGATTGTTAAGGCGGAGCAAAATATTTCATCAGGAGCCACTTCCGGGAACCCGGATCGCACGAGGGGGGGGTCAAAATCCCCCTTTATGCAGAGCAGAGGCAGCGACTGCTCCATTGAAGTCTATGGGCATAGATCAGAATTTCACCACATATGCTAAGGTCTTGGTTCTATAGAGTTAGGAATGTGAATTTCAATATTCATGATCCTTAAACCCTTCTGAACATTTTTAGCATTTTTGAGAATTCCAGTCTGGAGAAAATCGACCTTATATCAGGTGTGCGCCGGTTATTTATGCAGCTGCTGTTGGACGGTTGCAACGTACGCTCGTCAATACGTCATCGACACGCCTCTTTATGCAGACAGGATTCGATCCCCATTTCGCGCCCATAGACATGAGCTACGATGAAGTATCTTGCTCCGCCTCAACAATCTTTGACAGTGCTTCACCATCGTCACGTCAGGCTGTGCACAGTAGTGTAACATTTATTCACCATAAATTACTAAAGTTGAGTGGTTCTGCAATGTAGACTATGTTTCCGTTTTTTGCAGTACCATGTCCCTTACATGACATGGCCCAGTGTCCTTGTAACATGCATGCAGCAAACCTAGATATGAATGTGATTTCAGCCCGACTTTCAACATTTCTTTCAAGAAGACACGTAAGCCACAAAGACCCGTAACGAGGGATCTGGAATGTTGGTTACCTAGCAACCAAGACGCTGTCTATTGAAAAGGGAACTATTTTTTGATGTGTAAGAACGATGTCGAAATTAACATTTTTGTTCAGGATGTTTTCAGATTATTTAGTTTGTGGTAGAATTGTTGTATAAAAGCAATATAGCACTCGTGATCGTGGGATTGGTCATGGATATTCCCACGGGTGTTGTTCGGCCGTAGCCACAAGGCCGGAGGCTTATATTGCTTAAATATGTTACAGCAACATATTTAAGCAATATAGCACTCTCACTCGTGCTATATTGCTTAAATATGTTGCTGCAACTCTGTTGAAGAGGATATATTTAGAACTTGTCATTATTTCAATAAATTTGACAATTTTAAGCTTGACCTACCACTTTCTTAGAGCGATGAGGGACAGGTGGGGCTCGAGAATGCCCCCTTGATCAAAGTGGGGAATGAAAGAAAAAGTTTGAGAACCACTGATCAAGTTTGTTAACTACCACAGTCACGAGTTGGGTCGCGATAGTCTGTCATTTTTAAAAAGTGGGTCCCCAGAAAAAAAGTTTGAGAAACACTGATCTAATCAGAGTGCTAGCAATGAATCACATGACCATCTGTGAGCTTCAGAGATTTTCAACAAAGATGGCAGCGTCACAATAGTACTCGATCTTTATTGCCTGCCCGATCCGTTCTGCGCATGCGTGTAAGTGGTCCGCCAGAAAGCATTTATTTCTCTGCTCGATCTGTACCACACATGTGAACCTGTTATGAAACAGTGTGCCTTCCATGGCACACCTATCCCCCCTCTCCCACCTCCCCCCAACATTCTAAATCAATTGTACCATATTGCTATGTAGTATAAAGGCCCATTCACACCAAGAACGATAACGATAACTATAAATAAATATTGTTCTTGTTAATATGAATGACGAACTTCACAGATAAACTATAACAATAATGACATGAAGAACGATATTATTGGGGATCACATTCAGAGCAATTTTCAGAGCGATTAATAAGCTAATAGCTAGGGGTGTAAAGATTAACCGATACGTATCGGTATCCGGTATTTAACGTGTAAGATACGGCTACATCGATACCTGAAGCCCCGTATCGGAAAAAAACTGAAATGAACCGGTCGTTATATCGATTTACTTGTTATGAATCGGTTAACAACGTTTTCTGCTTGCTCAGACTTTCATTTACATTCCAAGCAGAGCGTTCATCCCACTTCCGGTTTTGAAACGATACGTGGTACGGAATTGTGGGTAATGCAGTTCATTTTTGGTTACATTCATTGCCCAAATTTGTCAAATGACCTCATTACTCATACATCTACTGCAACTTAAGCATGTGACAACTTGCACTAGGTCGGCTTTTGTTTTTCGAAATCCAGCGCGAAATTAAACACTTATAGCATTCCTAAACAGCAACGATAGTCTGTAGAGTAGCCTTACCTTTGATGAAGGGATTTCCTTAATGTTAAATAATAATTTGGCCCTTGCTGCTAAAACGATGCACAAATGATCAGCCAATGATTTTGTTCATATTCACTCAGACTTGTGGCATTATAGGTTTCTGCATTAGGTCTACTGTTGGAACAAAATAAGCCCAAAGAGTTCATTGATTTGTAGGCCTATTTTATTCTTGTAGGGTAGGCTAGGCTATCTGAGAAAAGGCCAAGAGTTTCTTAAGCACTTTTATTTTGGTATTGTCTTACCTCAACAAGGCTACAGCTCCATGAAAACAATCAGATATAACTCTATAAAAATGTATTTTTATGTTGTATTTGGCTGCTGTGTTTGACTGAAATGTAGACTATTCTTTTTTCATTTCAACACAGTATGAAACAAACCTCAGTTTAGATAATCATATTCACACATTTTTTTTGACTAATTGACATGACCATGATAATTGATAATATAAAATGAATGTGCACCATGAGCAAATGATAAAAAATCTAACTTGTTTATGACACGTTCATGACAGTGTCATGTCACTCTTATGTCGATACTGTCAAGTGAAGTGTAAAAAAAAAAATCATATTTAATGATAATGTTAATTGTTATTATTGTATATTGTATGTTGATATGAACAAAAGTGTCTGTCAAGAACCATAACTGTGCTTTCTTCCTTCCAGTGTACACTTCTAGAAGAAAGAGAGCTATATGAATATTATAGAATTTAGATGTGTTTCCAGAGAACACCTGGAACATGTTCAGCACCATGGACAGAGTCTTACAGAATATCTAGTCTATTGAGAAATGGTCCCTAAGACTGTTATATTCTTATTCCATGCACACACAATCAGTGCTATTCAATCATACATACATAGGTCTGGCTTACCAGAGGCAGAATTAAGTAGACAATAAATTCACACACACTCCCACTTGAGCATACTATAATACAATGGCTGCCCCAGAACAGCAGGTGATTTCCCCATCTTAGTACAGGTTGTTATATCAGCACTGTGATTACAATTATTGTCTTTATTGATATGTATTTATTAGTCTACATTTTACATTTTACATTTTACATTTTAGTTTCTGTGGTAATATACAAAAACAAGCACAATGCATAATAAAGCTACAAACAATAATAGGCCTACAAATGTTACAAGATTCAAAACAAAATGCACACAATGAGGGAAGCTCATAGACAATAATAATTCTTAATCCCAAATAACAAGCTTCAATCTACACAAACCAAACAGGCACAGCGGTCTGCAAACATCACTAAAGAGTTTTTTTAGAAATGGGCCAGGTAGTCAGTGTGTAGGCTATTACAAGTCTGGTATCAAAAATAAGGTGTGTTAGCTGTGTGTCATACAGGCCCCCTTGATGTGATCAAAGGGTGCTACTTTGGCAGAACGCAGGCTACATTGCATTTTCCTTTTTTTTTTACATTTTTGCCGCAGTCACAACACTTGGGGAAAAAAATGTGGGGCCATAGCTAACCATCACACCAAAACAGGCCGGGGCCCTATGAAGGGGGTACTGAGGTGGTAGAATAAACAAAAAGACAAACAGGCAAAGATGCCCCGATACTGTTTTTTGTGTGACACACAGCCCCCCTTGATTGGGTTAAAGAAGGGCGCTACTTTGGCAGAATGCAGATTACATCACATTTTCCTGACTTTTACATTTTTGCCGCAATCACGACACTTAAAAACGCGGGGCTGGTCCCCTCAGCACCCATATTGCAACCCCAATTTACCTGAACAGCACAGCTGTAATAAATAGATGAAATGTCGAATCACGATGAAATGTCTCAGTACTTCCCAGTCTTCAGTCTTTGCTTTCTTTCACTTTTGACATCAGAGTAAACAACTTCTGGTTTCAACTCCTTGTTCTTTTTTCCCTCATGTTTTCTTTTTGAAAAATCCAAGGCAGCATAATTCATTCTCTCAGCATCACTCTCCTGTTAATTCCAAATACATCAGCATGCAGTACATTATATTTCTACATAACTACTAAATGCTAAAAAAATATAAATCTAAAAATAATCGTCATGGGGAAAGCACAAGGTGCAGCAGAAAATGTACATCAGAAAGCCTTATTTATTTTTGTTTTTGTTGGTCTGTAATGGTAGTTATAAATATTGCATTTCTTTACAAATACATGTTTGACTTACCCGAGTTTCCTCCAGCACAAAGTTGTTACAGTTTTGAGCTCTCTCTGTTAAACACACAAACACATCATTTGAAAATGGCCTCTAACCCTTACATACAGTATGCATGGATGAATAGAGTACTTACCTTTGCAGTGTTCACATGTAGGTCTTCTCAGTCGGGAAGCAATAAAGAATGCCATCACAGCAACACACACACTTAATGCCACTCCCAATCCAATCACATAACCCATCAGGGTCTCTAGAAATGCCAAAATACAAACATGAAGGAGACATTTTAAAAAATATTTCTTCTGCAAACATAGCTACAGTAATTCCAAATGGAAATGGCTAATCAAAGATATTTTTCTCAAAACCTTTTCTCTCTCAATGTTTGTTATAGTCTGCAATGCAAAGACTTGTCTTTTTGAATTACTCATATATATATATTTTTCGTCAATGGTTGTTTCATTTCATACGGCAGTATTTCTTCATGTAAAGTCCATATCATGTTAAACAAGAAGACATGTCATGTTTTTCTTTCCTTTTCCCGTGATCATTTTTCATCGTGACATACAGTGAACAATTAAAGTGTCAGAAATAGCACCTATTAAAGTGTCAGAACTAGCACCTGTGCTGTTTTGAAGCCTTGATTCACTTTATGTAAAGAAACACCAGAATCATAACAATAAAAACAACAACAACAATATTACTATTAGTATTAATACGAATAAGAATAAGAATAATACCTTCATAATTTAAAGGTATCCCACTGCCAAACTTCAGAACAACTAATGAATTATAGCCACAGTAATAAATACCTGAATCTGAATCTTGATAATTGAAAATTTGCAAATAATATTTTTCATTTTTATTTACTGATTTGAATCGTTGTTTACTGAAACCATCATATAGTATATAAGATTCTGATTTGGCTAAAGTTCCCAGGACATGTTGCAGCTCTTTTGGCTGTTTCATCCTAATCCAGAAAATAAATTGATGTTGTATAGATGTTAAATTTATTTCACACTTCAGAGTCACATTTTCTCCAGTCGTAGCTATTACTCTGGTATCTGGCTGATCTGGTTTTCCATCTGAAGGAGAAACACACACACACACACACACAGAGAACAAAAGTTCTCTTTGTGATGCAAACTTCTTTTTTGTAATTAATGTACGGTAAGGGTACATGAATTATCATTAATTCATGCATGAATTAATTCATGATTTATGCACTACTTCATTCCTTTATATCTTATGAATCATTAGGAATATACATAAATTCATAGTCTCTCATTTATGACCTCATGCAAGAACAACACATCATAACTAAGACATTAAGTAGGATGGGTACATCATTAAGATTTATTATTTCTTAAGCATGATCATCATGACTACATGAATTAAAGGTTAATTGCTCATGAGCTCATAATGTCTGTGGCCCCCCAACCAAATCGTGAATAATGACATGTGTTTAGAGAACTGCAAAGTTGTGCTCAAATCAGATTTTGAGCAGTGAGACTACATTTTTGGCAGAAAAATAAATCATCATGATCATGTTTAATAAATCATGATTCATAATGATGTACCCACTGTACCTAATGCTTTAGTTGATGAACTGAGGTCACAAATGACAGACTATGAACGTATGTCAATTTCTGATGATTCATGAGATATTGAGAAATGAAGTAATACATGGATCATGAATTAATTAATGCATGAATTTATGATCATTCATGTACCCTTACCATAAAGTGTTACCTTAATATGATGACTATATACTATAGTACAGTAGCTATGTGCCACACAAGTTTATCCACATAAAATAGATAAAGTGCAAAAAAGGACAAATAAAACGTAATGACATCAGTGATCAATGATAACAACTATAGGTTCTTTTATGTATTGAATGTAATAAGATTTTGTACAAGATATTGTCTCACCTGTATATGCATAACTGATCACTAACGGGAGTATGTATGGGAAGATCATCTTGCTAATGTCAATCTATATACAAAGACAGAAAGTGAGCCATTTTATTTGAATGATAGTACTGAGAATGGTTAATTCTCATAGCAACCTGATAATATAAAATTATCACCATAGTGAGTGAGAACTAGTTTAGCTAAATACAACATACATTCTGTGTTCTATGTGTTCTTTCAACATACTGGGTACCCCTTTAGAGTCTACAACATACTGGATACCCCTTTAGAGTCTACAACATACTGGGTACCCCTATAGAGTCTACAACATACTGGGTACCCCTTTAGAGTCATTTGCCAATGTGCAGGGCAGCCTGATGGACTTCAAGTACCCTGCAAGTTGCAAAAATAATGCTTAAAGGAAGAGGCCCAGATTAAGTGACGGTGACAATGACAGAGACACTATTGTCCCTAACTGCTTATATCAAACTTCATTTGAGCGATATGAAAGTAATTCCCTGCTTTTAATTGATGCTAGTTTAAGCAATTAAAAAAATGGTGGTACAGTTATTTAAGAAAATTTCCTTGGTTTGTCTGTCTGATCTATTTATATATCCTCTCCTAGAGCTTCTGATGACCTCACACGCCTAATACGCTCCTACCATGCGCTTCCCTCTCTTCTCTACCTCCTTCCTCTCTGCTTTTCTCTCTCCCTTCTCTTCTAGACCTACCACTTCTTCAACCATACTTGTATTTAATATGTAGGCACTCAAATCTTCTAGTTCTAGTATTGACAGCAGTGGTAATTCCTA
>NC_063202.1:22305993-22328493 GCF_017589495.1 Alosa alosa
TTTAAGATTATAATAACCGCTAAACAGCTGTCAACAGGTCAAAACTCTCCATTCTTTGCTACATTTGATTCAATTCAGTTTGATCAGAGTGTCGATCCAAACAGAGATTCCTGGGCCCAGGGCCGGCGGAAGGCATGGGCTATTTGGGCAACTGCCCAGGGTGCCAAACCACCAGTGGTGCCACAGCGTGGCGAGCTATAGGCTACAATATTGAAAACACATTGATTGTCAAATAATGCAATAGACGCACATAAATGTGGGAGCAAGTAATTCATTTTCAGTGATATCGGTTTAATAACAGTCATGAAAGAGATGTTCGAAGCCTAGAACTGCAGAATAAAGAAAAGTGTACAGGTTGAAAAACTTTTCTCTCGAGGGTGCTGATCTTTAGCCTGAATCGCCAGGTTGCTAGCAGTGGAACATTGCAGAGGGTGCAACAATATAATAAGGTACAATATGAATCTCACCATGTCACCGAATCAGGGGAGCCCTGAGCTCTTTTCCCCGCAATAAGAGCGTCTTATCATGGGGTGATAAGACAGCAACACCCGAAGTGCATTTCTAATGGCACGTTTAAATGCACATCTAACAGAAGGCATCATATTCAATAGGTAGTCCGATTTCTGTATAATAGCCTGTAATAATGATATGTTTATGTTACTAGAAAGCTTAATTGTTGCAATTTCGGTCGCAACTTTAGTCGCAATTTTCCCGCAAAATTGTATTATTTTTCTGTGCGGTCCAGTAGTGCTGGAAAGTAGCCACGTTGAGCTCCCCAACACATTGAGACCAGCCACGATCTGCACACTCGGAGATGCCTAGGCCCCCTACTCGGAGATGCCTGGCCTGGGCCCCCTACTCGGAGATGCCTGGGCCCCCTACTCGGACATGGCACTTCGGACCTGTAACTGGAGGGTTGCCGGTTCGAACCCCGACCAGTAGGCACGGCTGAAGTGCCCTTGAGCAAGGCACCTAACCCCTCACTGCTCCCCGAGCGCCGCTATTGCAGGCAGCTCACTGCGCCGGGATTAGTGTGTTCTTCACCTCACTGTGTGTACACTGTGTGCTGTGTGTGTTTCACTAATTCAAGGATTGGGATAAATGCAGAGACCAAATTTCCCTCACGGGATCAAAAGAGTATATATACTTATACTTATACTTATACATGCCTGGGCCCCCTACTCGGAGTCGGTGCCTGTGTGAGGATGCTGTACGTGCTGTGTGGAGGAGGTGATTCAGCATCAACCTGTTAAAGATCAGAAAGAGATGACTACTGACTACATGAAGAGATGACTACTGACTCACTAGTACCATAGAGCACCTTGGCGATGGGTTCATATACTGTACATGGCTGATACATACACATACAGACAGACAGAAAGAGATGACTACTGACTCTCTAGTACTAGAGCACCTTGGGTTCATATACATGGCTGAACCATAACATCAGCAGAGGTGTGTGCATTTGATGAAAACTGAGAATTCAACTGCACAAAGAGACGCAGAGAGATGCCAGTTGACCTCTCATCTGCAGACATGGGGGACTCGAGTCACATGACTTGACTCGAGTCAGACTCGAGTCACATTTTTTAAGACTTGAGACTTGCTTGATCAACATGTATAAAAGACTCGACTTGACTTTGACTTGCTATTCATGACTTGAGACTTGACTTAGACTTGAGAAAAATGACTTGAAATGACTTGACTTTTTATTTTTTTCATAGATATTAAGGAGTTAACTTTACAATTTTAGAAAATCTGCTTAGGTGCTGTTGCATGCTTCACGCGAGCGACCAAGTGACGCGACGCGACGCGACAGACCAACAGCAAGTGCCAGATTGAGGTAGGCTAACTTGCAAATATGGAAGGCTCTACGTTTATACCAAAACATAATAATGTTTGGCTTCACAGATGATGTATCTGACAAGTCAAAGGAGAAATGAACAGCAGTCTGCAAGTGTGCAAAATAGTGACATAACCACCACCACGTTGATTTTCATCCGAAGTTAGTCGTGTTAGAAACCTAACGTCAAATTTGAGGCATGTTAAGAGTTGGCTTTGAATCTATTATGCTTTTTAGTTAACGCCATATTAGGTTAAATGTGTGAAATGCAATCAGCATAGAAAAGTATAGCTTATTTCACATGTTAGGCTTATGTATAATATGATATAGCATTGACGGTCCTAAACCCTCCTAAAATCCATTGCGCTGTCGCGCTTGTCAAAGTTTGGCAGTGATGTCGGCGGCAGCATTTGATTGATTGATTAGTTCACTTTTTCAACATTATTGGTTCCCTGGAGATGTGACAGGTCAGGACAGGTGTAATTTGAACTGTTTGAATATATTTTCATGATTTGATGTAGCTAGGCTACCTAATATTTGAGGCATATTGAAACAATAATAGGCTATTTTATAATAGGTCTACTTGAAATACATTTATTTTTATTCGTATACAGTACAGTTCATCGTATTCTATAAACCGTTCAGATGTAGGCTATGTGGATGCAATGTCTATTTGTTTGTTACAAATAAAACTCCAGCAGTTCATAACTAGCCTATTGTAGCTTATTTTAAAATGAAAACATGGGTAAATCATCATGAATTTCAATGATTAGGCTATGACTTGACTTGACTTGCTTGACCCAAGCTATGACTTGACTTGACTTGCTTGACTGTCTTTACTGTCTGTGACTTATTCCCACCTCTGCTCATCTGTTTGGCAGTCAGACAGCGGAGGACAGAACGCTAAACCAATTAAAGGTATGCATGCTGAGTGCGGTGCAGTCTCCTCTACTGTACATCCTTGCATACATTGACTGCTTATATGCTAACAAAGACATAGCAAAGCAGCCGGATGCATTTTGTCATGACTGTCATGTTGTGATTCAGTTTTGATAGTTGATGTTTGTGCTCACTGGTTCCTGGATCATCATACTAATTGGCTGGGATTGTTTAAGACTCAGTCTGCACCATGCTGATTGGCTGGGATTGTTTAAGACTCAGTTTGTACCATGCTAATTGGCTGGGATTGTTTAAGACTCAGTCTGCACCATGCTGATTGGCTGAGATTGACTATTTGTTTATCATTTACAGAGCCAGGGCTGTGTGCCAACCTAGGATTTTTTTTTAAAGAGAGAGAGCTAACACTAAATGGACTGTGGCCGATTAAATAAAAATGTCTGGAGGCCCATGAGCGTCTCAGTAGGAGTCCTGTGAGTGAGGAATAATCAGGCAGATTGACATTTGGTAAAAAGTGCAGACAGTCTTCTGATTGAGAGTTAAGAAAGGGTGCCCTCTCCATTAAGTAGCCTCATTGTACTAAAGCAATAGACAGCTTGTCATTTTCTGACCGAAGAATGTCAAGCAACGGCAATTATATTCACTAACTTTCACCAAGTTTGGTTGAAGTAGTAACTAGATAATTGTTATCAGCTTTGCTTTTGTCAATAATAAGGGGTGTGTAGGCAGTGGACATATCTCTATTTCTAACAAGCTAGCAAAAAAAAAACTAGGTCAACTCCTTCTCTGACCCCCATCATTAAAACACCCCTGAAATGCCCTTAGTTTGGAGAATAAAGATCCAACTCCATAGCATACTGGCTGAGTCATTGATGCTTAAAATGACACAGACAATGGGCCTAAGAGAATCAGGTGAAAAGTATATTAAAAAAAAACACGCACACGTATTCTGTACTTCAAGCAAAAAGGAAACATGAAAGTGACCTTTTTCCAATCGAGTGTCGCCAGTTCTTCATGAGCTGAGCCGAGGTAGTTTTGCTCCCCTGACATCGTTGATCTCAGACCTGCCAGAGATGACATCTATCAGCTTTCCGAGCAGCTGGAGACTGGCGCGCCACTGATCCCTGTCCTCTTAATGGGCAGGAAGGACTGCTTACCACACCTTTGGAGCTTAGGTGCTGGCCTGATGTTTTAATGAGAGCTGCACTGTTATGGTGGGGTGGGCTGCCATTCAGTATTCAGCCCTCGTTCCTCTTGCTAGATGCATGCTCAACGCATGTCTGTCTTTCACTTTCACTCTATGTGCATGTGTGTGTGTGTGTGTTTTCATGTTTATGTTTCTGTGTGTGTGTGTGTGTGTGAGAGAGAGAGAGACAGAGGATGTATTTGTGTTTCTGTGTGAGTGTGGATGTGTGTGTGTTGTGTCAGTATGTGTATGGGCCACATGCATATATGTGTGTGTGTGTGTGTGTGTGTATGTGTGTTTCTGTGTGTGTGTGTGTGTGTGGGGGCATTATGTGAGAGTGGATGGAGAAAAGTTAAGGATTAGCAGTGGTGCATGACTGATGTCAGGGGCAAATGCAATCAGAATACTTTATGCCGTCTTTGCATGGCTTCTCATCTCTGGGATCAGATATGGAGGGAACGTTATGAAAATGCTGGCAGAGCAACGGCAGTGATTACATGGGGGGATGTGAATTGGCCTTGGGAAGAATCCCTGTCGTACAGGCCTTACATTCAAAGCGGCATCACAAAATGTCTGGGTTTTTTTGTCAGTCAGTCAGTCTGACTTCAGGTTGAACATTTGCATCACGCTATGAGCTTCCATTCTGACTCCTCAGAAATAAGAAATGTTACAACATAGCAGTAATTAATATTCTGTTATTATTATGTTTGTTTGTTTGTTTATTTGCAATTACAGGCCCTGGTTTTGACGTTCTGACAGACAGACCACATCTCAATAGCCCTCCAGATTTGCACATCACTTGGTTAACCGTAGAGACTGCATACCCCAAAGCATGATGGGTAATATTAAGACCCAAAACATGTATCCTTCCTTATTGTCATTATCCTTTAAATATTTTTTACACTATAGTATCTCAAAGTCCCTTTACCAAGGAGCAGGACCGGAGCACTCAATTGACTCTGAAGAAGAAGACGCATGGGCGTTGAAACGTTAGTCAGTTTGCACGAATAAATATCACTTTAAGCATTGAGGGCCAGATGTACGTACATTTGCGAACGTAGCGTTATCAGCGTCATGGACACACCGCAGATTGCGAACGCTGTCAGACCCAAGTTTCCGTCGTATTTATCAATCGTTCAATCCTTAGTGTAAACTGCGCCTTTCTCCGCCCATAAACGCAATTTATGAACGTCCACAACTGAATGGCAGCGCCTACATACAAGCGCAGTTGAATGAAGTTAACTGATGACAACATTAAAAAGAATCAAACGTTAAGCGATCATGAAATAATACCATACATGATCAGATGTAAACAAGCTGGGAGATAATGAAGATCAGTAGTTGTACTCAAACTACTTGTGCACGTACTGTATATAGGCTATGGAAGATTGTTCAAATCTAGCAAGTAGGAAAGTTAGTGAATGACGTGAAAGTGAAAGTAAGACATTCGAAAGGCCAACGAAAGTTAAGGTTGCTTTTGGTAGTACAAATACTTTCACCACAAAAACTGGTGCTCTAAATAGCGATTCTGTTGTCTTTGAAAGGTTCTCTTATTGACGCATTGAACTGCAATTTGGATTAACACCTGCTTTTACAAGGCGGAAGTATTAAGGCGCAGAATAGACGTGCGCTTTCAGGAGCAGTCTTTGTACATACCACGGAATACATAATTAGGTGCTCTTTACTCTTCCCCTCCCATCTTGTTACGCTAAACTCCCACTTTCCCCTGGATCCTCCCATGAATGCATATGCATGACATGAAAAACGCAATCTGCCACTTTCAGCTCCCGCGACAGGCAGTTTGCGCTTTTACATCATTGTGGCCTGTTTGTACATACCTCGCAATGATTTTACACGCACATTGCGAAACTAATACGCCTGAAGTGGGCGCAAAAACGTTAGTACATCTGGCCCTGAGTGCTCCGGTCCTGCTCCTTGGCTCTTGTTAGACCTTGGATCTCTCTTCTTGACTTCTACGTCCTGTTCCGTGAGCACCAACCAGGCTGAAGCGCAAGTGACCCCCTTCTAAGGAACTAATATTATTTTATCCTAATATTTTTTTATGGATGCAGGTATTCACTGCATTTTAAAGAAAGCCTAGATCAAACAGCACAATGTATTAAACAACTTTTGCTAACTCTTCTGGAATAATTTATAGAGCAATCAATGAAGCAATTTATCAACTAGACACATTTAACAACAATAGCTTACACTAACAAATGAGTTTGCATACATTACAAGACATGCTTTGTTGAGTGTCATGATTTAAAACATAATATCGTCTTAAGCAGAAACCAGCTAGAAATGTCAGCATTTATTGAAAGTGGTATACGAAATGTTTGCCATCTCCACTGTTCCACTGTCACCAAAGAAAGTAAAATTCATAGTCCATATCTCAAGCTTAAGATTGCTTTGTAATCAGCGTGCTTGCTTATACTGGCTAATTTGTCAGGGTCACCAGAGTGGTGGTAAAGGAAGCCTTATTGATGTGAAACTATAGACCCTTTCAATCTGTTCCTAGAGGATTTCCGGTTGAACGGTCAAAACCAACACAGATACTTGGCAATTAATCATACTTAAGTGTATCAAGTTACCATTAGCTCAGCGTTGTTTTCTGTGACACTGGAAATGCCATAGGAACATACATGTTTGTTTCTATAGTTGAAAGGGTCTATAGGATACAACTGCATAATACTGACCTTTGGAACTGACCAAGATCATTACAGAAACATTATGAATCTAAGCCCAATCACAAGTTAAATTCAAATGATTTGGACTTCTTATGATCACAGCATTTTTAAAATATTCTAATTCTGATGCTAGTCAACCTGCTTCACAACATTTCCAGACAAATTACTTTATGGTTAATCTAATGAGGGAAGTACAAATGACACAGACAATGAGAGGTGCACAAAAATTTAATAAAACATCAAAAGTTGTATGAAAATTATCAAATATATTTAGTGGGTTCAAATGTCCTTCGTGAATAAGTCATAGGGCCCCATGACATTCTGATTAAATTAACATTTTTTAAACAGAGAAGAAAGTAAATTGGTGACATTTAACACAATAAAAGGGTCAAACTAATATGAATGAATGTGTGATGTATTTTGTACTCAACTTGGTAGTTGCAGTGTGGGGGAAAGTTTCACACAAACTCAGGTCTGCCAAGCCTCTGGAGAGCCAAAGCAGGGGGGCGCTAAGCTTAAATCTGCTGTCAAGCCACATCTCCAAAGTCTTAATGTTGTCTTTGTCAATAGCCACATCATTCAAATTCACTTATCACAGCTTAAGCAAGGCTGTGGAGACATGGGCAAATCTGCCGAGGTAAGCTAGGAAAACAGGCTGTGCTCTCTCATTCTCCCTTTCCCTCTAACTCACACACACAGCCACACACACACACAGACACACAGACACACACACACACACACACACACACACAGAGGCAAATAAAACACACAATAAAGCAATAATCCATGCTTTTACATATGATTAGGGGTGGCTCTTGTGCACTAACAGTGATTCACCGACTGTGGCCTTCCCGAAAGCATCCCTAATCAGTGTGGCAGACCACTTCTTTATGCCTTGATTTTCCACACACACACACACACACACACACACACACACACACACAGAGACTTCCCTCTCTTCACGTTTGCATAAGCCCACAGCAGACTACTGTGACAGGTAAGCATTTGCAGTGGATTAAGGCCTGTAATATTTTGGCATTAGCGTGAATTAAAATGGCAATGAATATGTAATATTTGGGGTAATTACCCACGCTTGTAGGCTGCCTGCGCTGCTCCCATGGCCGTATCAGGGATTTGTGTTTGGCTTCAGACCTCTTTATAGAGTTATTCCCCCTAGGGGCAAATGGGTTTGCCTAGGGCTGCAATGCTCTTTTTTGACTCTCATCCATGTGTTCTTCAGGTTATTTTTTTTCTTAAGTCCATCACTTAGTCTTATGGTCCCTTCTAAATTGGCTGAAACCACTGATTATTATGGAGGAGTCCTTGATGAAACAATTTTGCTAGGGAGGCATGTAATTGCGGGGTAATTAAACATTGACACAGCGTTTAAACAGGGACCTGTCAAACACTATGACCTTCCAGGAGAGGAGGAAGGCTCCAGTCAAAGCCTCAGTTAGGGCAATATGGGAAGATGGCTAGGCAGGAAAGGAATTGCAAACCAAACAATTACAGTTGTTTGCAGTGTGTTTTTATCTCTGTGTGTCTTTTATATGTTTGTATCTCAGTGCGTGTGTGTGTGTGTGTGTGTGTGTGAAAAAGGAGCAAAAGACTGAACATAGCTATCTGAATGTATTTCATTCCGAGAAATGAATGTTCCATCATAAATCTATGAAAGCGGAGATTCAGAAGGACAGCTTATGAGGCCCCTTTTCCCTGATGCGAATGCATCAGTGCTGTAAAGAGGAGTGGTGTCCTTCAATCTCTGTCGTCCTGACAGACACATGCCAGGCTGCATTTTAATTCACACGCCTCCCTCCCCTCTATCTCCAGCCACTCTGCCGTGCATGCCATCCGGTTCTCAACAGGTGAGGTGCTGCTGTGTCTCTGAAAACTCTGTGATTGAAGAAGCGGCCCACGCCACAAGCCCATGTGCCTGCTGGATAGATGAGAGCTTTGATATGTCTGCATAGCAATTATATCTCTCATATTCTATCAGAGGTCTGACCTGTGCATGGTTAGCGGCTCAGTCTCTTTGTTTGGCCCTGCCAGCCCAGCCAAGGCTGCCCATCCACTGAAAAGAACATATAAGAATAAAATAATATATTTTTTAATATATTTAATTCTTTTTTTTTACTCCCCACTATTCTCTTTGTATATTGAAGGTTAGCTTGTTAAAGACCACTTGTTGATTTAATGTGCTTATATCCTTACAGAATGAAGAGATCTTCTCAGATTGGACAAAATGGTAGCTTTTGATCATGCCAGGTGACTCGTCATTGAACAGGATTGTAGAGGAAGGAGACTAACGTCATTACCATGGTTCCTGAAATACTTAGTGGTGCTATAGTTCCACTGTTCTAAGTTGGTTCTCATTTCAGAGGTTGATTTTGAGACATCAATAAATGACCATATACATGTACTGTACATGTAAAATAGATGTTAGTGATCACAATATGATGAAGGATGTTTTAATGACAGGTATGTACTGTATATGACATTTATTTAGCTTGTGATTGAAACATTTTAATCATTGTTGAGTTTTTAGTTGTTTTTTTTTTTTTTTTTTTTTTTTTGCCATGATGAATTAGCTTTAAGTTTTCATATAACCATGACACCAGCACCAATTGGTTTTGGCAAAATGTTCTGGCCAAAAAAAGGGCTCGCACCTTGCCTCTGCGCACACACACACACACACACAAACACACCTCAAGCCTTTTTGTAGAGTTTTTTTTTTTTTTTTTGCACAAGGTGAAAACTCTGCTGAAAGACATTTCCTGATAAATAAATTGAACAGAATGTGGGCTCCCCTCCAGGGATCAGAGCAGACCATAATATTCCAGCAGCACAGAGAGATGAAACACAGAAATAGATTCGGATGCTAAATGCTCATTTTCCTCCCATCGCTTTAGTTCCTTCCAGAAAATTTACTTTGGATAAACATCAGGAAGAGACGGAACAAAACATAATTTGTCTTCAGATGATAGAGGAAACTAGTTGAAGAAAATGATAACATTATACACCCTACATTTAAAAATGGTATTACTGACAAATACTGCTTTATGAAAATAGCGGTAACACTTTACTTGACGGGTGTGTTCATAACACATTCATAGCAGCTGTCATAAACTGCACATAAAGCATTCATGACTGTTTCATGAGACATTCATACCAAACCTTTCATGAATGTGGAAGACAGAACGACAACAACTTGTCAAAATAAAAGTCCAACATCGTATTTGTGTAACCTGGATAACATTAATTTATTCTCTCTAGCCTTTGTAAATATTTCATGAATATCTTATGAAGTCTACATCGAATGTCACTTTACTATACAAGTTGTGAAGTATTCATAATCACTGAGTTTAACACTGGGAGGTAAACTAGCCTACATTCAGCAGACCCGTATTTGTGTAACCTGGAACGGTTGGACATTCCCAGTAGCAAAAGATGAGAAATCATCTGCAAAGGTAACATCATAAAACAAATACATTTTTATGTAGCAAAAATTATTTGCTTGACCATGTTCTGTCTTTTTGGCACTGGAGTAGCCCATTGACTCAGATGTGACGTGATCAGGTAAGAGGTTTGGACCAAAAACGGCAATGCTGCTTTTGGACTTTGGACTCGTCGTTCTGTCTTCCACATTCATGAAAGGTTTGGTATGAATGTGGAGCAGGCACGTGCAGAGAAGGGGGGCTACAGGGGCTCTAGCACCTGCCCTTTTGCCCCTTTGATGTCCAAGTGCCCTTTTGACAAGACCTGATTTTTACTTTTTAAAATTTGTAATACTTCCGCTAGTTCCAACGTGAATATTCGCTAAAATGTCTCATTAATAGTTTGTGAAATTAGAAATGTACAAAAATAACAATTTTCTGTGTTAATTGAAATGCCTTGCGGCCACCAATCCGGGATGTCATACATTCAGTGAACTCTCACGGCTCGTGTCCATTATTGCGGCGCATAGTTTTTTGTAATTACACAATGCCAGCTAACGTAGGCTACTAAAGTGGAGGTAGCCTACTACTGTTAACATATTTTATTGAAACACTCACAAATATCACTGACATGTTCCTCCAAAGCACATTCTGTCTTGGTTCAAGTCGCCAACAAGGTCTTTTTGATAGGGTGCAGTGGTGAACTTGTTCTAAACTTAACTTCTTCGCCACTATATAGCTTAATATATTTTCATAAAACCTACACGATTATCAGGCGGAACCAATATTTCTGGCAGGCTATTGTTCCGGACCGGAAGACTAGAGCAAAGGACAGAACTTGTTTACCGAATATGTACTTTCATTGGCAAACACTACCGGCGTTTACGCTCATTTGCATAAAGTTCAGCTGAGCCCAACTTCTTGACGCGCCGCCTCTGTTCGAATGCCCGCGCAGCCTTCCCAAGGTGCATTGCGGAAGTGTAAACCACGCCTTGCCGCTCTACATAGCAAATCAATGGGCTATGTGCGTCGCGGTGGGCTTTGCCGCGATAATGGACACGAGCCGTCAGAAGGTGCACACAGGCACAGTGCTGCAGGAGACGTTTGGGAGCACGGTAAGGTCACTTGGCAGTTAACCTATCTGAACATGCAATAGTATTCAGCTTAGAGATAGAGAATAAAATGTTTAAAGTTGTTTCATGTTTAATGAAGTAGGCTATCAAACCCGTTTTAACCATGTCATGGTCCATCCATTTCAATAACCTGGCAGCTTCGAAAATCTAAGGCTGAACGTTCATAACATATTCTGTTTAGGTTACTATGTTATAGTAGCTTAGGTTAGTAGACCTAGTTCATAAAACAGAGTAGGCAAACCTTTTCTAAATCGCCATAAGCCGACGACATAGGCTACTGTAGTTGTTTAACTAACCCAACTCCACACGTCGTTCTCTGTTTACAATAGGCTACATTAAGCGTCATTTCACTCAGTGGCCTCACGCACAGCACGTGAATCTGCAAGACACCAGCTTGCTAATGGTGGTAGTTTACTGTGATAAACATTAAAATTATAGCCTGACAAGCCAGACTAGGCAATAAATTATTTGCTGCCGCTAGGGTGCGTCTAGATTTCTAGGCTATTAAAATTAGCTTTGAATTTAATCAATAAGATGTAGCCTTATAGCTTATGATCACTGTGTAGACAATAGCCTAATGAAAATTGAAAAGACCTATCTTTAAATTAAGTTTTAAATAAAGTTAACACGTTTTCTGAAAAATTTGTTCCATGTGCCCTTTTTTTAAATTTGAGCCCCTGCCCCTTCAAAGGTCTCTGCACGGCCCTGATGTGGAGTCATGTCTCATGAAACATGAATGAATGCTTTATGTGCAGTTTATGACAGCTGCTATGAATGTGTTATGAACTCATCCGTCAAGTACAGTGTTACCAAAATAGCATTACAAATTTCAAAAATGGTTAAATACTGATTTTACTGAATATGGATGATATTGTATATTTGTGTTGACACAGTATGACACAATGTTGTTATGATGTTTTATAAAGTAATAGATCTCAGATGTTTGTCTCGTCTAAGATCCTCTTGAGGAAATAACGACCCCCGCTAACAGCTAATTTACGCTTTTACGTAGAATCAAGGGCGTAGCCCCTCAGAGCCCTCTGGATCTGAGTTAGCTCCGCCATCTTGGTTGCCTTTTTAGAAATAGATAAAATAATACTTCTGAGCTCATGTAGGCTATGATCTAGTTTGACCAGACCTAACTGTAGAAATCAATGTCTAAACGTCTCTCTTTAGCACCCCTGCTGGCCAGTTTGCACCTCAGAAATGCACCTGGTGGTACGTTGGGCTGGGTCTGCGAAAATGTTCCCAGGGGAAAGTTTTGCTACTGAGACCAGGTTGGGCTGGCAGACACCACACAAATAACCTCAGAAATGAGGTTGTTGGAATATACTGTGTGTATTTCTCAATAACTTTTACAAAATCTAAACAAGAAAAGGGCAAACAAATAACATGTATATTTAAACACGGCAGTCTATGGCCATTCACTCCCGTTTCAGTGGTGTGCTACACAGACACAGGATACACACAAACGAAGAAGGTTCAGCAGAGGCAACGACAGAACTATAACTCAGCCTTAAGACTCAACATTTTCACACGGTTTAATTTATACAACAGTGTCTGCCATTTTATTTTCAGGAAACAAGGAGAAGAGGGATGAAGAGTCTGTCTTGATTACACAGAGACGGCGGTCTTAGCTGGCTAACGATTCAAAAGCGCGGAGAAAAGGATGCTGCCAAGTACAGTAGGAGTTGTTGGCCCTGTTTCAAAACTGATTATTTACAAGGAGGTTACAGAATCCCTGTCTTTTTAGAGGAATCTACAAAACAATCCATAAGAGCACTATCCATTGGCATCCTTGATAAAACAATGTGTTCATTTGAATGGATGGTGTCTGGTTGACATGCTGTTAACATCCTGCAGACATACAGAAGAAAAGTGGTCCTCTTGATCAAGAGTTATGCCTATGGTACGCTCCTGCGTCTGCGTCCCGCGCACTCTGCACTGGTGAGCGCGTGATGAGAATTGTGTCATTTTTACGGCATGCATACAGCAAGATAGTAATAACATAAGGGATGCAAATTTAACACTGGAAACATGCACAATATAACAATGTATTCATATACAATACAGTACTTTTTATCTATTAGAGTGTTTCTAACAGTTACTAATAGTAAAAAATACCGAGCCTTGTCATCTATGTCTAGATCTTTTGAGATCCAATTGCCAACTCTCCATTGGCCCTCAAGTATGATATTGTTTTAACAATGCCATAGTATAATTTCAAATGTTCATAATGTAAATATTATGTTGCTATGAGACATCAATATATCAAGTACTTTTCTTTTTCAAAGTAAAACCATGACAGATGTATTGTTTCCTTTGAAAGTTGAAATTATATACAAGCACTGAAAAAAACAAAAATACCATAGAGATCAGATACAAGTGAATGATTTTTTGCGGTAAACTATACACGCCTGAGGCCAAAGCCAAATTCTATTAAAGTTACCACTATTATGTGCAAAAGTAGTATAATCACATAAAAAATATTGCCAAAGAGCAGACCCCTTTACCTTATACACAACAGCACTGTCGGCGTACGAGTGAAATCATTGATTACATTTTGTTAAATCCAGTGACAGCAGAAGGTCAAGGAGGAAAAGGAAATACAGCTAAGAGATGTCTGAAGAGTGCCTGGGTACAGTGCTTCATGCATGAATGCATTCATGATAGACGACAAATTCAATCTAAGATACAGCCTGCAGACACACTACTACTACTGATTATGAACCTCTTTCAAAGCTCACTAGGCCAACCTAGGATAACCCACTGCCCTAACTCAATGCTGTGCTACTGTTATGACAGAGTGGAATGTTTCTTTATGATCTGACCACAGAATTAGGGCATAATATGCAAAAAATTCTAAAATTATGGAAACATATTCATTTTTAAAAATGCAAAACAAGTCTCTCACCAGTGCATAGTATGGCATGCATGCTTTTGCCTCTTGCATTCTTCATGCCTGACAAACCCACAGTGGCAGTTGTGTGTTTTGTTTTATGTTTTTTTTTCATCCTTAATATGCCGAGAACTTCTCTGATGTAGATAAGAAAGCGACTTCATGAATAGTTCATCTTCCCTGCTTTGGCACGCTGGAAAGGTGCCCGCGTCAGAGCCGCGCTCACTCGCCGGCTGGTAAACATAGGCTCAAAGACAACACTGCCACTCGATCCGCACTAGGCTGCATGACAGGCTTAGGTCATGTCTCTCGCGCAGACGAGTGTTGTGACAGATGTGTTTGCAGTGTCACACGAGTGTATGGTGTGTGACGGAGAGCATGAGAGAGAGAGAGAGAGAGATCGCAAAAGAGAGTAAAGGAGAGAGAGAGAGTAAAAGAGAGAAAGAGTAAAAGAGAGAGAGAGAAAGAGAGCAAAGGAGAGAGAGAGTAAATGAGAGAGAGAGAACAAGCTAGAGCATGCACTGATATGTGCTACTAACACTCTGTATGTCACTGACAGATACACACACAAACACACACATACTCTTCAGAGTCCACCCCATGCAGCTTTTTAATGGTCGTTCAGGATAATCCGTGTACAGGTCCTCACAGTGTGTGTGTGTGTGTGTGTGTAGAGGAGCACGTATCATTCACACTGCCGTCCACTGCGCTGTGCTGTTTACTGACAGAGTCCACGAGACACAGCGAAGGAGGACATGTATCCACATCTAAATGTTGCTGCTCTCTCTTCTCTTTCACTCCCTCTCTTTTTCTCTTCATGTCTCATTCCTCCATCCCTTTCTCTTAATCTTGCAGTATTGCTCAGTTTCTTCTCTCTTAATCTCGCAGTATTGCTCAGTTTCTTTCTCCCACACTCCCGCTCTCTTCTCCTCATCCTTTTTATCTCTATTTCACTCTCACTCTCTCCTTTCTCTACCTCCCATTCTCTTTCTCTATGTCACTCTCACTCTCTCCCTTCTGTCTCAATATATCTGTCTTGCCTTTTCTTCTCTTAGCCTGGCTGCCTCTCTCTCTCCATCTCTCTCTCCCTTCATCCTCTCTCTCCCTCCAGCCCAGGGTCTCCCCCATCTCAGCCCGGCACAGGGCCCTGTCTCTGGGGCTTCAGCAGAGACATCTGCCCCCCGGAGCAGGCCTGGATCTGACAGCGCACAGCCAAGCGGGGCGCGGGAGTCCACCTCCGGCCCCATCTCTGAATATACATCATGCGCGCGGTGACATTTAGACTTCATCATGCAGACGGAGGGAAACAAAATAAATGCCACTTTATCTTAAACAACGTTGAGGGGGTGCTCTCGGTCATAAATTACCCCAAGGTGCTGGTGACGAAGGGTGGGGAGGGAGGGGGATGGGTGGGCGGTGGACGTGGAGCCTAATTGTCATTGGCAGTTCATTTCTTTGTGCCAAACAGATGAATAAATCAAGGCAAAAAGAATTAAAATAGAAATTAGGTTATGCACGCCTGTGGTGCTGGGGAAAAAAACATCACTGAAGCTGAGAAGCTTAGCATGATGCTAATGCGTTTTAGGAGTCACAATCAACATGCTTCCTACAGCTTGTTTACCATTTGCCATTAGTGGCTTATCTGTTAAAGGGTTGGCTTCCTAGCAAGTATTTGTCTGTACTCTGTAAAAGAGCAACATCTTGGGAATATGCATTTCAAATTATCATATAGCAAATTACTTTCACACTTCATTTCAATGAATAAATCAATAAAAAAAACACACATGCGGACGAATGCATAAACATACACACACACACACACACACACACACACACAACACAGAGAGTCTCATAACAGCTGATCCCACAGTAAGTCTTAAGCAGCTTGCGTATTCAGTGTTCTGCATTGCAATAAAAGTGTGTTTTATGACTCCTGGCTGGAACGAAATGCTTTATGGCGATGCAGCGACTTAGGAATGCACATCTCCAGACATAGTCACTGTCAGTTGCCACTCTGTGCGCTAACGCCTGCAGGAACGCCCTTTAAATCCTTCATCTACTGCTTGTGATGTTGCAATGAGTATCATGGAGAGGCTATTTCCTGCGCGCGGAGCTGAGGCATGATATTAAGTCCTGCTTGCGCCTCCTCACGTCCTGCCCGTCATGCCTGGACCCTGTCCTTCATCTTCCTGTCTCTCTGAGCTGCAGTGTTATCACGCTCAGGAGCTTTTCCCCAGTGCCTCCGCCTCCTCCCTAGAGATCATATTAGCCCACGCCACCCTCCCCTCTACGCCACTCCACCCTCCCTCTCTCTTTCTCTCCGCCTGTCTTTCGATCACTGCTCCCGCTCTCTTTCTCACTCTCCCTTCCAAGTTGTTTGCTACATTCGATGTCTCTCTCGTTCTCTACCGCTCTCCCTCTCTCCCTCTCGCTCTCTCTCTCTTGTGCTTGCTTTCTTTCTCTCTCTCTTCATCTTTCTCACTTTTTCTCCCTTTCTTTCTCTCTGTCACACTCAACGTTCCCCGCCATCAATACACGCAGATGCAAAAGTAATGTAGACAGCAACCACAACAGTGTACACATACACACCACAGGCACAGTGGACATGCATTAACACAATCATACAAGTGTCTGCACTTAACACATAAGTGCTCCCGCTCAGTGAGCAGACACACATCAACTCACACACACACGCACACAAACACACACACACACACACACACACACACACAACACACACACACACACACACACACACACACACACACAAAACACACACACACACACACACACAAACACACACACACACACACACACACACACACACACACACAACCCCTGCAGCCTGCCATGGTCAGCAGTCACTGTGGGGATGAAGGAAGTGTAAAAAGGGGGGAAGGCGGCATGTTGTCTGTCACCTTACATTATCATCCGCACCACATCAATGGGGACTGGCGTAGAGGCACACACACACACACACACACACACACACACACACACACACACACACACACACACAGACCACATCAGTGGGGACTGGCGTAGAGGCAAAGCGGTTACACTGGTCACCTCCACCAAAACACAGAGACCTACTACACCTACAGTAAGCACTCCCCACAAAGGGGGTTACAGCAGGGGGTGAGGGCTAAAATAGAGGCCTCATAGGTAACCACAGGGAGCCCTCCCCCCAGGCCACCACAGACACACACAGAAAACCAGTCCCCACACAGTTAACCACCAGGAGAGACTGACACCAACCAAACCCTTGTAAAGTCAACCTCAAGGACATGGAACTGAATCAGTTTTTGCACCAGGAACCACAAAGACACATGGAGCCAGAGCAGTAACCACACAGGGAACCACATGACAGCATGGAACTAGAACAGTTCCCACACAGGGAACCACATAACAGCATGGAACTAGAACAGTCCATGCAGTGGGAAGCACAAAAAAGACATTATGTGCCAATGACATTTCCTCATTTGAGCATTGTAGAAGAAAGACAGAAACATTGAGACACAGCCCTTAGTTATGTGTCTGTGCCAGTATGTGTGTGTGTGTCGTGTGTTTGTGTGTGTGTGTGTGTGTATTTTTGGACAAATCAGACAATCATCTAATTAAGCTGATTACTTATACCCTATCATGTAATCACTTGGTGCACTTAAAGATAATTTGCACCTTCTACATCTCTGACTGTGAGATCTGCCGAAGCATTTGTTGACCATACTGGACATTGTTGAAATTGTATGTCTGGATTTGTTCTTGTGGATGATAGAGGTCAGTGTCATAGCAGGCTTATCTCACTAAAAGACTCAGTTTATGGCCACAGCTTTGACCCACTGTCTCTGTCTTACATACAGTACAGGATATACCACATTTGCATCTCAATTGTTCTGCACCTTATCAAAATGGCCAATTTAATTTTGTCAGTGTTCAGTTTCTTGTTTTCCATTTCAAACAATGCTTATTTCTTCAAACACATGTCACTGTAATTAAAGGGCCTAGTTATTACATCAGCTGATTAAACTCCAACCCCCCCTTGTCTTTAAATCACCCTGTATGCCAATGGGAAAAGCCTACAGTTTCCTGGGCATGCATGTGTCTCTGTGTTGCACTGTTTGTTTAGGAGAGACAGATGACTGTCTCCACTCTGAGTCATCCATTTCATGTGTCTAAATAGTGGCACTGGGGAAAATTAAGACTTCCATCTGGTCATATCTGCATTTGTCATCTCGTCCCCAGACACCAGGACATTACAACGGTCCTCAATTCATCTCTGGACATGTGTCACGTAGTAATACAACGAAATGCATTTAGATGCGGAGTGATATGTCGTCCACATCATAGATTCTGTCAAATGGAAAGAGTAAAAAGATGGTGTCTAGGATGTGCAGTGGCTGCTGGGAGGGAAAAAAATAAAAATAAAATGCCACCGCTTGGCTTACGTTGCCATCTCATAAATACTTTCAAGGACTAGGGCAAGTCAATAGTGTGCACATGACTACTTGTGTGCACACACATACACGCATACACTCTCACACACACACACGCGCGCACACACACACACACGCACACAAACAGAAACCGCAGATCAGCAGAATACGCAGATGCATGCTGTCAAAATATAAATCAACAATCCCAGCACAACATAAACACAAGTGCAGGGACAGCAGAAAAGCTCAATAGTTTCCATGGCGTTGAGTATGCAAGTCACTCAGAATCCAGCCTGGCGAGGCCACCCGAAAAGCTCTGACTCACGCCTTTGGAGCGCAAACGCACAGGCCGGCACTTTTACACAACATTAAATGTGAAATCTAAAGAAATACATATACAAATGGTCAGTCACTGAATAAGCAGAATGGGCCCTGACGGCTGGGCCCTTAATTATGGAGCGAATCAACTGAGGTCCCCGTAGAAAGTAAAAAAGAAATAAATAAACACAAAATGCCTGATGCTGAATGGTGAAAGTATTTTAATAAAAAAAGCCCACACAAAACCCGAGGCCTGGGTATCTCTGCTGCTGGGAAGCCATTGTGTTGGTGGTCTGCATAGAGGCAGCTGAGAACCCTTAATCATGCCCAGCCGATCCCATTTAACGACTAAAAGCACTGCTCCAGATTGCACACTCCTGCTAATGCAGAGCATCACGGCTAATGTGTTGTCACATCACTCCAAACGACCGAACCTGCAACCACTCCATTCCACTTCCCAAGTTACAGTCGCCGCATACCGGCCCCACCACTCTCCAGCTGTCCCCCCCTCTACCTGCCTGGGCTATGGACACGCTCAGCTCCTACTGGTCAGTCAACGCAGGGTTGCACCGACAAAGGAGGGAAAGCCTGGTTATTTTTAGCCGAAGCGGCCACAATTATGCGCGTAACGTCTGACAAAATTGTTCAGGCTCAGCTAGGCAATTAGGGCCAGCAGGCTAGCTAATGGGGGTAGAATGACTCAGAGCCTTCCTCCATTAGCCTGCATTTGCACCAGGAAATGTGCTGAGAGTAGCCCACTGGCCAGCCACCGCTAGCAACCAAACCAGATTGCTGGACCTCTCTTCGTCAGAGCCATCAAATCCACCCACCTCCCCCCTTTCACCCTCGCAACATGGTTCTCTTTTCTTCCTTCTCGTTTACCAGTGTGATTAAAAATGCCGTGGTGTTGTAGTAACTGCTTATTATCAGTGAAATATTCAGTTCATATATATATACACCGTATTTTTTCTTCCTTTTTTTCTCTTGTCATGTAACAATATATATACATGTGTATTTTTATATATAGAAAGCAATTATAATCCTTTCAAATTGTCCAATTCACATATAAGTGGGCAGCCCTCCAAGGAACGAGAACAAGGCAAAATATTTTAACCAAATGTTGAAAAAAATTCACTTGTCACATCATGACCTTAATTCGGCCGAGCCATTCCAAAGAACCTGCCTTGCCAAGACCTGCCTCAATCTGATATGCAATTACATACAGATTATCCTATCAACCACTTCCAACCCAGGCACTCGCACTCTCTTTTCACACACACACACACACACACACACACACGGTCAGAGAGAGAGAGAGAGAGAGAGAGGTGTCGAGTAGAGACCAATCCTCTCAGAGGAACATATCCAGAGAGTTCTGGCATATTTTAACCAAATGTTGAAAAAAATTCACTTGTCACATCATGCTTAATTCCACAAAGAAGTGGGGACATGCAGCTTGCAACACCTATGGGTGTGGAACGCAGTTCCAGTTCCCACCTCAGATAAATTAATAATAAATACATTCTTTCCTACCAATGATATACCGCGATGATATTGTTAAATTAAATGGTGAGTTATTTTTTTGTGTGTACAGAGGTGACCAAGACGCTAGCAATTCTTGTCCAAAAAGTATTGCTACACTACTGATACTCAATATGTTATCCAACAGTGAGTCATTTTTCCCCGTTGTACCGACCCTGGATTTTAGGGTTCCCCCACCTGCCAAATCCCACTTTAAAGGAACCGTATGTACAGAGGGCATTGCTTCGATTTGGCCAGCTTCCCTCGCGGTCCGCGCGCGGGATCACGCAACTTTAATTTGTATTTTTCCAGTGACGCTGCAACGGCGCTGCAACAACCCAAACAACCGGCAGATGTCTCAAGTGAGCAGGGTGTCTCGTAAAAAGAAATGGAGCCTGGAAAACCCTACACAGACTTCACTACAGACTTTAGCAGACTGGTTTAGAAATAATTTAATAGCCAGAAATATGCCTGCCCTGCCCTAATAAAGAAATATTTGGTTAACTGTGAGTGAATCCCGTTTGCAGCCGTAGAAGAAACGCAGGACAAATGAAACATTCCGGTTTTCTCCGAGTGCAACGATGATAGACAGACATCATTTGGACAAAATATAGAGCATATTAACCTCTGTTGCTCAGCCAAATGCCTTCCTGTTACATCAATAAACAATTTTTGATGGTCACAAGTTTACTTCATTAGCGTTTATTTTTTTTATTATTAAAGAGTGTTTTTCATTTTAAGGTTTGACTTTGTGCTTATTCAGTAGAGCATTTAGTGCTCTCCCCAATCCCAGACGTTCACATTGCATGGCATTTGTTTGTAATGGATGCAACCGTGAGATACAGGCTTGTCATAGGCGCCGATACCGTGGGTGCTCCGTCGCTCGAGCACCCACGTGTGCCAGCTTACAGTCCCGGCTAAATTTACATTAATTTAAAATCAAACATCGCAGTTGATGTTAAAATTCAGCATCTCTCATAATGTGATTGGCTATGTTGCTGTCAATCCCCTACTCCATATACAGTACTAACCACCAATGAGAGTGTCTCTCGTATGAAAATTCCTGACACTTCCCATCTGAAGAATTAACGCAAGGCTTTGTCGGGTCTTCAGCCCCGAATGTTTAAAATGTATATAGCCCTGAATATCATTTTAAAAGTAGTCTTAAAGTAGACAAAGCTTATTGTTTTGTGACACAGCTAAACGCTGGTACCTCATAGAACGTCTATAACATAGCCTACTGTAGGTGGTCGCAACTCACAAAAGTAAAGCAGATAGAAAGAACTCACGCAAATCTAGCCTACAACACGCAGACAGCTTCATGCGCAGGGGAGAGAGAGCGCGCACACAGGTGTTTTATGATTGTTGGCTTCTGATGGTATCTTGCTAATTCACTGAACTGCATTAGGTGACACAAATGGTATTGCCTTTATCTTATAACTCCTTGTGTGAGCGACTACCAGGCCTATGGTTTTGAAAAGTCAAATGTTCCCTGACAAAGACATTCGAAAATTAAGAATGTTTATTGACTTGAAAAATACGCTAATTTTTGCAAACTCCCTTCATTCAACCCTTGAAGACATCACAGTCTGGTGCGCTATGTAGATCGTTTATTGTACCATTTAATTTCTCAGAATGTAGGTCTACTAGGCCTACAATAACGTCATCACCAAATACATCTTTTATTTTTAGTTGATCAACCACAAAGAGTAGCATAGGCATACTGTGCACAGTGCACTGACGACCATAGCAGCCCAAGGTAACCAGTTGTTGTAGATGAAGGGCAACCACTTGATTCAGATAGCCTGGACAACATGTTACCTGGGTGTTGCCTACGTTATTAATTGATGGTAGCCTACAATAGTTAATTGTATCGCGTAAAAGCCAGGTATTAGTTGGCTCAAGGAGTAGGGAATCAGGCTGGAGAGAGTCACGCGTGTGTTGCTTTTGCGGGATCGAATCCAGTTTAATGCTAGTTTTCAAAACATATTTTTACATGTCTTTTGTTTGAGTGGCTGTAATGTAGCCGAGCACTCATGGTGTATGAAAAGCAACTTCAAACCGCCTAAAACAACTTGTTTGTGAATGTCTGACAACTGCTGCAGCGCATGCACACTCAAGGCTTCATAAAATAAAATAAACAGAT
>NC_063202.1:22330993-22448493 GCF_017589495.1 Alosa alosa
TCCAATCCAGTACTAGCCAGGTGTACAGTACCTAATAAAGTGGCGGTGTGTGTGTGTGTGTGTGTGTGTGTGTGTGTGAGAGAGAGAGAGAGACATGAACACAGGGAAAAAGACAGAGCGAATTGTGTCTTTACCAATCATTAATTAAGCTTTTGCTTCATTTTCTTTCCACTTAATTGATTCACAAGATGATTTTGACACTTTATGTTTGAGCAATACTTCAGATATACCTGCCATCTCTCAAACACTTCTATTGAATTGTTGTTGCCCTTCCCTGCTACCCTTTTCTTTCCTGAAGTCAAAACTGCTTCCCACAAAATTAAAGGTCAGATGGGTTCAAAGAAACAATAGAATCTACTAGCTCTGGAGGAACGGAACAGAATCAACTGCAAGGGAGAAAGCACCAGCCCTTGGTAGATTTCCCAGACTCTGTCAGTGCCAGCGCTCAGCCTCCCGGTAGTGTGCCATGTTATGTTATTTATGCTGTAAAATGCCTATGGATTTTATTAGCCAATCTCGCCGGTGCTGAAAAGCAGAAAAAAGAGAGACAATAAATTAAGCAGGAATCTTATGAGTGTCTTATGATCCCTGGGGGTAAATTTAAGGGATCAGTGAATCAGATCATTAAAATGAAATCCCTCTCTCCATCCTCTTGCTTTTTCTTTCCTGCACTCACCATGCGTGACAGGGGATTTAATTGCACATTTGAGCTGTTTCCGGCTGCACAGCATTGCTCCGGGTCCCTTGCATGTGTGGCTTGTCACTAAACTGACGATGATTTAAAAACACACGTAAATTATTGGCGATGCTGAGGCTTGCGTGGATTAAACGGAAGTGCACACTCACAACACATCCTTAAACAGGACGGGGTACCCCAGCGGGGAGAGTGAACCGCCCAGTGCTGACCGTGTGCAGTGACTATGAGTCTTAAAACAAGCCAAATACACTGCAGACTGACCCACATAACTAAACCATAGAAGGGGGCCGGGAGAGGGAGTTAAGGAGGATTTTGCCCACATGTCTGTTTGGGTGGATGATGACATCGTCCAGTGAACCACCCACAATGTCTCTGTCATCTCCATCCTCAGCCACTTGTGTTGTGATTCCATTAGAACTTGTGACCGCCGACCCGACACGTTGACCCAACACCTGGGCTGCCTAGTCGAGGGTGTGTCTAAGCAAGACGTAGCTATCCCAATGCAACAAGGCATCTTCCCCAGCCTAACACAATGGAGCTCTGCCGTGCTTAACTCCAGAGAGCCCGGGCATGTGTACCCTGTTGTCCTCTCCTGAGGAGTGGCGGACCGAGCGAGAATTAGCCGCAGCATCTCTCCAGATGAGGCTGTCGTTGTCGTCCTCATTACTTTACCGCAGCTCGCCGGTGACATTTTCGGATCCGCAGTTGCTCGTGCTCATAGCAGACGATGGAGGCTTAGTAACGCGTTCATGAAACTTTTTGTGCGATGCATCGCAAAGGACAAGCAGAAAATAACAAGTTTTTTATGGTTTTGTCGTTGGAATGATTTATTATTTTATCATGCAAATGAGGATTGATGAAACATATGCTGTAGATAAACATGAGCATGTTGGTGAATATGTCTGTGTTTGTGTGTGTGTGTGTGTGAATGTGCATCTGTTTGCATGTCTGTTTTTCTGTCTGGCTGACAGTCCATCTATCTGTGAGTTATGAGGTGAAACATTGAGTTGAAAAAAGAGATTGTGAGAGAGCAGAGAGAAGGATTGTGACAGTGTGTTCTTTGTCATGGCAACTGCTCTGCTTTGATCACCTTTTTTGTGACACGTTTGTGCTTTTTTGTGACACTTTACCTGAGGACAGGTGAGAATCGCACCGTTGCACACTGCTTTGTTGTGTGTTTCTCCGTTCCTCCCTACCTGTAAGCGAGCTTCATGCATCTTGCATCTTGGTTGCTGTATAGTTAGCTCGAAGACGTTAGCATCTTGCCAGGCGCTTACATCATCGTCCGACTGACTCTTTTGCGGTTGCTCTTATTTTTACTCGCTAACTTCCTTTCTCCCAGCAGCATGCAGATTATTCTCATCAACCTCGGCGACTGCCCTTCCACACTGATAACAGAAGTCACTCAGGGATTCAAGAGATGAGCCCAGTGTTCAACTTCAAAGAGCAAGGTGACCTCCAGCAATCGGTATCACACCACAGAAGAAGAAGAAGAAGAAGAAGAAGAAGAAGAAGAAGATACTATACTTGACTTAAAAGGTATAACTAGGGGTAAAATGTTGCTGATTATCAATGAATTTGAAAGGACATGATGTAAACATATCTTATGTTTTACCTTTTGTAGGTATCTCAGAGAGGCTGCTGTCTTAATGTCTTACATTATTTCTGAAGAAATCTGCTAAAAGGTTGTGCAATGACAGCACAAATGTAGGCATGTCTACTCCCACGTGCAAATGTAAAGGTTGTATGACAGCAGGCCACACGCACACCTAGACACACACACGCACACACACACACACACACACACGCGCACGCACACACACACACACACACACGCACACACACACACACACATCTCCCTCTCTTCTTGAACCTCCGCTCACACATGATATGGAGAAAACCATGAATATGGCAGCACATTAAAGACACCAGCTTCAAAGGCCATTTGCCAATAAGAAATCACTTTGACTGGAGATGATGAAGTGACGTGAGTCATCTCACATCTAGGGCAGAACGCTTGAGTTGGGTTTAATGTGCATGCTGCAAAATAATCCAATTTCATAGCTGTTACTGTTTGGACATGAATTGAAGGTTAGTTGGGAGATTGATTTCATTTGACTCTGAAATGCTGTGGCACACACATGGGGAGTATTAACCCAGGGCACACATGAAAATCAATTTGAACCAGTAGAGTTAACATGCCGGAGTTATACAAACTTGTGTTGTTTATGCATTACATGGCTCCAAGTTCTTTGATTTTTTTTTTTCAGTGGAGGACTTCTTACACCAACCACCATATTTTCTCTCTCTCTCTCTCTCTCTCTCTCTCTCTCTCTCTCTCTCAACAATTAGAGTCATAAACCACAGTCACAAACTTGTCCAAAGGTTTGAACTCTTCATCAAAAACAATAATAAAAACAACAAAAACATCAACGCACAAACACAGTGAGGAGACCAGGAGAGAATGTTTGATTTATAGTTACCAGAAGTCCAGAAGCACATTTCAGTTTCACAGAGAAAATAAGCATTAAAAATAAATTAAGCTATTTATAAAAAGAACTATACAGTTATTTTTTTTCCGTAAACATGAAATAAGTGTGCCTCACCCCCCCCCCCTCGCTCTGCTGACTGTGTGGATTTGGTGAATACAATGCATGTAGGCCAGCACTGCCTTTGATTTAACTGGATCAAAGGCATTCTCCGACAGCTCCACGGGAATAATTGATGGGACAAAAATCGATTAATTTGTTTACCCTACGCGTATCTGAAAACATGCTTCTCGCGTGCCAAGACATATCACACTCCGAGAGAGAAGCACACAGAAGGAGGCGCTTGAATGACCACGGACAGCTGGGCTAAAATGGCACACTCGCAGCGAATGCACTTGTAAGATGGGGGATTATGTGGAGACCGAGGCCAAATTGCATTTTTAATCTAGACCGTCGACTGAGAAACAGAAAAAGGTCATAATCCTTTTTTCACAGTGTTTGCATGTTTGATGAATCCAGCTAGATGACACCATATCTTGGAAAATACCAAGTGTAAAAAAAAACTAGGCCCACACTGTAAATTGAGTTGACTCAGAGGAAGAGGTATTTAGATATGTTTGGAGAGACTGAACCCTGGTCTGTTGCCATGGACACTCCTGGCAACATACCACCCAGTCACCTTCTGAAATGGACTTCTCCTGGCAGTAGCCCTTCTGCGTGGCCTGTTGGGGAGTAAGTTATCCTCACTCTGTTAATCCAGTTGCTACTCTGTGGTCAAATACTCCAACACAGTCCACATCATGCCCTGGATACACCCTATCGGTAGCGGTAGCCCTTAGCAGACATCAGATGATGCCAGGGCCTCTATGGGCACTTAAATGCTTTGAACTCAGGATGAAGATGGGAGTGTGTAATGGAGTAGAGAGGAGTGGAGGGGAGGGGAGGGGTGCCCTCGCGTAAACTCTCCCCTCCCCTTGGAGTGACCTGCCGGCTGGGCAGAGTGAGGAGGATGCTGTGGGTCTCCTGGGGCTCAGCTTAACCAGAGGACCTGACGATATCGCTGGTAATGGGGACAGTGCAGGAGCAGCTGGAAAAGTATTGACATGTTGGAGTTCACAGTCCACTGAAGCTTTTAGGACTTGTTTCATGTAACTGAACTGAGTAAAAAGCATGTAAACAAACACTTATTCACATGCAGACACACACACAATACTACAACTAGTAATGCCAATTAAAACATGCAGACACACACACAATACCACAACTAGTAATGCCAATTAAAACATGCAGACACACACAATACTACAACTAGTAATGCCAATTAAAACATGCAGACACACACACAATACTACAATTAGTAATGCCAATTAAAACATGCAGACACACACACAATACTACAACTAGTAATGCCAATTAAAACATGCAGACACACACACAATACTACAATTAGTAATGCCAATTAAAACATGCAGACACACACACAATACTACAACTAGTAATGCCAATTAAAACATGCAGACACACACACAATACTACAACTAGTAATGCCAATTAAAACATGCAAACCAAATACAAATAAGGAGAAGAAGATGTACGTAGACTTGCACATTTGCATCAGCAGAATGTCTGTGTTTACATGTGTAGACATGGTTTGGCTCCAAACCAACACATTTGCATACTAAACACAAAAACAGGCACACACACAGACAGTCATATACACTCAGACACACACACACACACACACACACACCAGACTGTGTTTTCATGCAATGAAACAATATCCAGATGAAGGCTGATTTATTGAACTTGAATAATGCGTAAGCCACCTGATAATGATCCAAATAAATGTCAGTGCCACGTAACCTTCTCTCCTAAATGAATGAAACAGACCTGATCAATATGATCAATGGCCCTGTCCAACCTGTGAGCTATGCGCTGGTCTCCCTGCATAAACGCTGGCATTTGACTCGCACTGGAACCCTGTAATTAGGCTTCATCAGAGACCATAGATAGCGCTGACACCGCCAGACATAAACATGCATTCATCATTATTCGGTTTCCACATTGTGTTGTGTTGCAGCTAAGTGCTAAAAAAGAGCGCTATATGAGCTCTTCAGTATTGCGAGGGGAAGGCAGTGACCAGAGCTGAGCCCCACTGAGTTTATTTTGGGTACGGTCGGGGTCAGGAGGAGTGGCTACAGTGGCTGTGTCTGATTGGTCCTCACCGTGACGGCGGATGCTTGGCATCGGCGGATGTGTTGGGCATCTCTCCCGCTCCCCCAGTCTTGGCCGCTGGTGTATTTTGCATCAGTCGCGTTACAGACAAGCAGTTGACAAGCTCCCATCATCGTAGAGCTTGGCGGAGACGGGGGGAGAAACCTCGGGGAGGTTCTATTGGCTGGCCTCAAAAGGCCCGGACAAAGTCCAGGGCCAAAGGAATGCAGAGACTTTTCCTGAGCCCTGCAGACTTGTATGCACAGCCTCGTCTACATACGCAGGCTGGCTTGTCGTCCGAATACCATCACAGCCTCATAACTAAGTCCTGATCGTAGAAATTTCCCTCCAACAGCTGAGCCCAGAAGGGGTGGCCAGCGCCACACTGAAATGACTCTTCCTGCTCAAGGACATGCGATGGTTCCATTGAATGTGGGATTTGAACTGGAGGCCCTCTAGCCTGGGTGGCAGCGCGGCCTTTGAATCCCCCTCAGAGCTCTAGCTAGTGACATAAAATGACATGACGGGAAAGGGTATGTGATTTGAGGTTAGTGAAGTGGAGAGCTGAAGTTCTTGGCTGTGTCTCAAACCGCCTATTGCACACTTCAAATACTTAGTTAACTAAGTATATGGTGCAGATATTAGGACAATACTAACCATCGGAAAGTGGGCCCTACAGAAGTAAGCGCTCAGTGCACACTAGCAGTGTACTGATGGAAGTAGGCAGTTTGACACACAGCCCTTGATTGAAAGTGTAGGGGTTTATGATTAGAAATGATGGTGACATTTTAGCATTGGTAGACAAAACTTGAAATCCTAGTTAGAAGAATGTAATAGAAATGTAACACTGATGTTTTGAACAGGAAGTGACAGAGAAGTAAGGAGGCAATATAGAACCAGCCCACCGCAGGACAATATAGAACAAGTCCCACCAATGTTGGGAGAGGAGACTCATCCTTCGAGTGTCAATACACAATACACATTATACATTTAATCGGCACAGTTACAACTACATCTACAGTAAAGCATTCAATACTGTAGTTCATCAATCTATCACTCTCTCTGTCTGTCTGCCCATCCATCTATCCATCCATTCATGTAACATCTTTGGGGTTTGGGTCTGTTATCTGGTGTCTGCGAGAGCAGCAGAATGCTACCCTGTAATTTCCTGGGTTTAATCACAGTGACAACATCCACCACAGTGAGGCAACTCTGTGATGGCAAGCAGGGCCCTCTAGACATTGTTTAGATGTAGCCTTTGACTCGGGGCGGTTATTTTGAACACGCATTATTCACGAGGTCTGAACTGCCGCTTTCAAACACTCCTTTTATCTATGTGCCTGCGTGGGAATTGAGAGTAAAATGGATGAAACAGGCGAAATAGAATTCATCCGCCAGGACCCACGTTCCCTCGGCCCCATTCCCCCACATGTTACACACTTAGCATAAAAAAAACCTCTCATTTCTCCCAGGAACTTGGCTAGAAAAGAGGCTTAGTGACAGAGAGAAAGCAAGAGTGTGCAAGAGAGGGGAAAAAAAACAGCCCTGCGATGTTATTCAAAATGACAGTTTGGGAGCCAAATTGATTTTCTATCTCTTTGATTAATTTATCTCTCCCTTGTTGTGCGTAGGGAAATTGCTGAATGGCATTCAGTGAGATTAAAACCGCAAACCCTACTTTTCATAATATGACAGCTAATTGGCATGAGGGGAGGCTTCTAGATGATTGCCCATTACTGGGTTCCCTCTGTGTGACACAAGAACTCCGCCACTCTCACACTCTTGCACACGCACACGAGCGTGCAGCGACTTACATCTTATCAGGCATGAAGAAACGCATTACAGGAACACACTGGTGTGACATACAGAGGCTTCACGAGTGACCCCACCCTGTGTGTGTGTGTGTGTGTGTGTGTGTAAAACAAGGCCTAATTTTCAGGCTGCTGAGTTTCGTCCCTTGGGGACATCCTCTCTCATGAAGGATGGGCAGAGATAGAGTGTGACAGACCCCAAGATGGGTCGGCGATCAAGGCCCGAGATGAAATTTAGCCTTCAGTGTTTTCCCGAGGGAGGGGAAAAACACAAGTTTCTAATGATGGCATTCAACAAGAAATGAATGTGGTAAGCCTGAAATAGATTAATATGCTTCATCCTTCATTGCCCAGGGTGTAACACAATCACAAACAATGCTGTGGGGTGGACTTCCTGTGAATGGCTGACTGCATCAGGCATTTCCTGTAGGGCATGGTGACATTTTCTTTGTGCCAGAGGAGAAAATGATCTCAAATTAATTGATGGATTTAAAAAAAAAAAATCTTCCCCAGCAAACCAATTTCACTCACAGGATGTCCATCTTGTATCTTAAAATGCATCCATAAACAAATCAAACGGATGTTAGCGGTCAGGATGCACAGATAGGCATAAATTCTGTGTGCCATGAGGAGGCGTTGTGGGCAATTCAGAAAGGCATTATCAGCGTGATAATGGAGGCTTGGTAAACATCTGAAGATGTAAGCATTCCCCCTAGCTCTGCGCCTCCCAATTTCTTATTTATCAGTTTGAATAAGAATGCGGTGCTACGCCCCAACAGTGGGTGTGTTTTTTGATAGTTTAATCATTTATGATGAGGAAATAGCTCCATTATGTGCAATAAATATTGATTTACGGCTCATACATAACTGCATGTGCTGAGTGATTCCCAGCCCCCTGTCAGCCTATACATAACTTACTGCATTCTAATCCGCAGCAGACCCCCCCTGGCTGGTGCTCACAGAGTGCTGGTGTTGGTGCTGCACGCCTCTGGTAACTTATCACCATCCAGTGCACCGGAATCACCTCATCAGGACAAAACACCCACGCTACCTCAGCCCCCTCTTCAGACACACACACACACACACACACACACACACACACACACACACACCTACATGTACTGTACACACACACACACACACACACATGCCCATACACACACAACACACACACATGCACACACAACACAACACACACACACAACCCCCATGCCTGTTATGCATTCACAAACCAGGCTCTGAAAATATATTTCTCATCTTGGGATATGTATGGAGTTGAAAGTATATCTGATGTCGGCAACAGCAAATTGTAAGTGTTCTGGGTAAAGACGAAAAAGGTTGCAGCAGGAAATGACACGTTGAACAGGAGGGACGGCTGAATTTGAATATTTCAATCATTGAGAGCACAGATACACGCGTTCAGATATGAGTTTTGTGCTTTGCAGTCAGAGCCCAGCTGTCAGATGCTGGGGCAACAGCTTGCAGCACAGTGGTTATTATGGCTCTCCGGTGTGGCTGCTGGGTTTGCTGGAAGGCCAACTTGGTGCAGAATGACCACATACAGTACTGTATCTACGGCCGTTGAACCGCAAACTGGCCCGTACCATAAAGTTTTACTCTATAATAAAACACAGGAAGAAGAATGTGATAGAAGTGCCATAAACCATTTGGAGTCATTTGCGTTTGGGTGCTTTGTGGTGATGTGAATTTATATGCCGCCGATCAGTGTTAGGGCTGGGAAGACGTGTCAGAGTCTTTCAGTGCCTTAGGGACAACACACACACACACACACACACACACATGCACATGCAAACACACACACTCACACACACGTACACACACACACGCACACACACGCACGCACACAAACACACGCACACGCACGCACGCAGGCACACACGCATGCACACAAACACACACACACACATGCCCACACACACACGCCCACACACACACACACGCCCACACACACACACACACACACGCCAAGCGGCAGCCCGCTCTGCTCTTCTCTCCACTGTCGCCATGCGTGCTGGGGAGGGGATGCTGAGGCGTTCAAAGGCGAAACAAAGTGGGTGCACAGCGCGGCGTCGTTAGTTATCCTCGCCGGAGGTCCCTGGGTGATGGCCGCACCTCTGAACCTGCTGTCATTTTTATTTGCTCCTTTTTGTCGGGTAGTTTTGTCCCGCACGAGGTGAACAGCAATGAGGCGTGTTGGCCATGATGGATGCACAGGCCACCTCCAGGAGGGCCACTATGCACACACACACACACACACACACAGCCCTGAGTCAGCCTCTAAAAGAAGGCACCCAGGGGGAAGGATGTGCCTGGATGCTCAACCTAAAATAAGGCCACCTCACCAGCCAGCCGCTCTCCTCGTGCTCATCCCTGCTCCGGTGGACTCTCTCTCTCTCTCTCTCTCTCTCTCACACACACACACACACACACACACACACACACACACACACACACACACATGCACAGGAATATGTATATATAGACTAGATCATTACAATGTCCTCAATGAGGCGTACCAGAGAAGAATCAACATGTTTGCTTTTTTTTCTAAAGCTTGAAATATCAACATGACGTGACACACAACTTCTAAAAACAGATAAAGTAACGTGACATTATTTTGGTGTCAGGAACACATGCCCAAGGCCTTACTGACTCATACGAAATGTCATGATTTTAAGCTACCCTATACATATTGAAATTGTATATGTTAAATACAGTAGGTGATTGATGTCCTTTTTTACTTTGAGATCAAATTTGGTTTCCTACCCAACGATGGATTCCAAATGCTTGCCAGCTGTGTTATTGACAGTGAGTTATGGGGGTTCTGGTATTGCCTTCCAACTTCATAACATGCTGCCGCAGCAAAGGGGTGAAGATGGATCATGGCCATGTCACATCTCTGTTTGCACAAATAAGGAAAAGAAGATTCAAAAGAGAGAAAAAAATGGATGGAAATGCCACTGTTGTGATGGCACACATACAAGAAAGATGACTTAGTCAGTCACTGCCTTGACAAATTGGACAAAAGAATGATAGTGCACCATACAACAACAGCATAGTGTTACTTATTTTCACACCGGTATATGAAAGTTTACTTCATTTACTTTGAATGCTTATTTTTCATCATTTCCATGTATGTTGAAATGTTACCATTTCACAAGTCCAGCCTTTGAGCCAGCCAACAGTTCTCACTCTTGTGAGTGGATATTGTGTTTGTGTGTGATCTCTGTGTGAAGCAGACTTGGCCTGACTCTAATGTAAATCGCACAGGTATCCAGACTCCTCATGTAAGGCATGGCTGATTTTCCGACAGCCTCAACCAATCCGTGCCCTTCCTGCTTGGTCAATCCCAGGAGGCTGGCACACTTCCTGCCAAGCTGCTGATTGGTCAACCAGAACCGTTCGACAGCAATCACCTGTGCTCCAGCTGCCCAATTACCAGACATTCCAGTCAGGCTCTTTCATTACCCAGAGTTCCCTGGGCTCCTGTCAGACATATTCCCTCAGAGCCAAACTGTGATGCACCTTCAACAGTTCAAGTTTGCAAAACAAAGTAACTACCCCAACCAAGTGGAAGAAAATGGAAATCAATATCTTAGGTAGCTCCATGGGTACTTCAGTTTTATTTATTTAATATTTTTGTTTTTGTTTTTAAATACATTCCATTATTTCTGCCGGCTTGAACTGCTTAAACTGATCAAATGTGAATTTCTCTTTTATTTTGTCAAGTTGCAGACATCAACATGGACTTTCTCACACACACACTTGCCTGGACTTCTTTCTTGTTTTCCTTGAATGTGTAAAACAATTTCATGTTTGGGACTGAGGTGTTCTAGTCCATTTGACTTGAGTAGGCTTGCTGAAATTGACTGCATGAATTCATATGTTGTGTTCCACACTCATATGTTTCCATCTGACAGTCCATCAGCATGACAAAGCCCAAAAAGGGGCTGGCAACGGTATTGTTGACGGCATTTCGTTCAAACAGCCGATGGGAAGATTGAATATATTTACAAGGGGCCATGCATCCCACTCAAAGCACTTATTGACTTCATATTAACCGTTTTTAACCAAAACCAAAAAAACACCATGCATGTTCACATGCATTGCAGATTATATTTTGTTCAGGAACCCCTTGAAAATGAGATGGTACATCTCAAGGGGTTATCCTTATAAAAGAATTTCAGAACTTCAGATGAAGATTGCCAAAAATCTGTATCACTCAGAGAGATTGCCAAGAGCCTCTGGAAGTGTGGTAGGGTTGGAGAGCTATGCTGTTTTGCACTAGTTGCTGTATTATATTATGTGAAATAATCGTTCTCCAATATTCAGCACAGTATTCATCTCGATAACTCAGTAACAGCTACCGGATATGGAATATTTTTGTTTTGTGAAATATATCATTTTTTGTAGTATCAAAGGGATCCTTCATATCCTGTGTGTGCAAACAATTTAATCAGTTCAATCATTCAGAATGTACAGTATGTATTTGATCTGGTCCGTGCAACCAGGTGGAGGCTAGAGGCGCACAGATGTGAGGCATCGTCGAGATGACATCCCCACTCCACACCCCTAATCACCAGTAAAGGGGTCAACTACATCCCCTGCCTGCTGCCGCCACAAAGCTGATTACGACGAGGTAGCCCATTGTGAGGAAAATCACTTCCCCGCTGTAGAGCAAGTGATTTCCCTGCCTTTCTTTAAGATTACACAGCCAGCGCTTAATCATCTGATACTTAATCGGAGCCATTGTGCGAGCAGTGGTTCCTGGACCCTCCTGGCTCACCACTGATAGACATACAGAGAGGAGCGAGGGAAGAAATGAAAAAAAGAAGAAAAAAAAGAAATGATTCCAAAATATAATCGCCTTATATAACCTTATATGGGTTTGGGCAATATCTTGAGTCAGTGGCTCAGGCAGTGCTAAAAGGCATGCAGTGTGAAGAGCAGGAATAAGGGGGAAATGGAAAAAGAAGAAGTGTAGGTGGACTCAATAAATGAGAAAATGAAAGAGTGGCACTGAGTTAAGGGACCTGTTGTTCCCCCTTAATGAGAACCCGATGCCATTAAAACGAATTTAATCTGTGTCTGTTTGCTCACACAGCGAATGTCTTTACAGTACAGTCAATGGAAGTGTCAAGAGTTAAGTCTTGTGATCTGTGAAGCAGACTGCCGTCTCCTCGTTCTGGATAGGCAGGCATTAAGTATCTATACTGAAATCAATATGAATACACGTTTAATCCCCTGTTTAGAATGCAGGGAGCTACTTTTAGAGACGGGGATTAACTTACATTGACCAGTTTGGTTGACATGTTATAAGGATTCCGTATACAGCTGATATATTTGATAGCACAGAAAGCTCCATGATACACAATGTTTTGGTATCTCAGAGCTCTTCTGTAAGCTAAACACCTACAAAACACATTCATTATGAAACAACACTGACAGTTACTGTATACTAAATGAAATACATTAAATTTGATAATTTTCTACATAATCCAAAGGGTTTGTAAATGCAAATTACATTATGTATGTATATGGCAACCAATAATAACATGTAACTAAATACAAAGAAGTGAGAATTTGACAAAAACTAGATGTACTGCATAGTGGTACAAAATATGACCGCCGCTCAGTCCTGTACATCCTTAATGAAATAAATCCCACTAATCAATTTGTCTCCATCTTTTACTCCATCCCCCACTCTTGAAACTTTTGTGTATGCTTGTTTGGCATGCCTGTGTGTGTGTGTGTGCGGCTGCACAGAAAGTAGCCTACTGGCGCTGAAAAGGTGAATAGATTGTAGAATAGCCAAAGAAGTTGTAGCATTGTTATACTGTAAAACCTTTAAAATCTCTAAACAATCACAAGTAGGGCAGTTCATCACAGTTCATCCATTGCAACTGGATTGATGAAAGGTCACTTACACCTGTAGGCTACATTGTATTTGGGAAAAGCAAAAGGTATCAGCATAATGTTATTATGACCGCCCGGCAAGCAGCTTGGCGGGCGTCATATAGGTTTAGTCAGATTTTTTTTTTTTTTTTTTTTTTTTTTTTTTCTTTTTAGATGCCCAAATTTCCGTCAATGAGTCCCAGGACACTGAAAGACCGGGGCACACGAAACTTGGTGGGCATGTAACCCCACATGGATAGCATGGAACCATCGTTTTTCATTTTGATCTGTAACCCCCCCGCTTGACTGGACCCCCCGAAAGGAGGGTAGGGCAGACACAGTTTTCTGTGAATATCTCGAAAACCATGGGGTTTAGGAGGACCATTTTTTTTTGTATGTTGATCTCAAGGGGCCATGTCAACCCATTCCATAACCACTCATTTCATGTATAGCGCCACCTAGTTAAACACAAAAAGTAAAAAATGAGGTGTTGTAATTGAAGGTATCTGTGACCTAACATAGTCAAAATTGCACGAAATTGGAAGTGTAGGATCATTATGACACCCTCTGTATGCACGCCAAGTTTTGTGGAATTCCGTTCATGGGGGGCCACACAATAAATTAATTTATGTTACTATACACCAACTGGCCTGTAGGTGGCCGGAGACAGTTTTCTGTGAATATCTCGAGAACCGTAGGGCCTAGGAGGTCCATCTTTTTTATGTATGTTGGTCTTAAGGGGGCATGTCAACCCATCCCATTACCACTTATTTCATGTATAGCGCCACCTAGTTAAAAATTAAAAAGCAAAAAATGTGGTGTTTTCATCACAATATCTCTGGCTGACAAGGTCAAAACTGCACGAAATTAAAAGTGTAAGATCATTATGACACCCTCCGAATGCATGCCAAGTTTTGTGTACTTTCGTTCATGGGGGGCCTTACAATAAAATAATTTATGTGTACATTTAGTGACGTACACCAACAAGGATTCCCGGGACACTGAAAGACCGGGGTACACGAAACTTGGTGGGCATGTACCCCCACATGGATAGCATGGAACCGGCATTTTTCGTTCTGATCTGTAGCCCCCCCGCTGGACTGGACCCCCCGAAAGGAGGGTAGGGCAGACACAGTTCTCTGTGAATATCTTGAGAACTGTAGGGCCTAGGATGACCATTTTTTTCCGTATGTTTGCCTCCAGGGGTCATGTTAACCCATTTCATGTGCACACATGTGCACAAACAGATACACACACACAAACACATTCATTCACAGTAATGTCACAGGCACAAACACAAGCACGCACACACACACACACACACACACACACACACACACACACACACACACACTCACACTCACACACACACACACACACACACACATAACATAACATAACACAAACAATCAAGAATTTCTCAGAATTATAAACAGGCAAGATGGAGGTGGGGTTGTATAAAATGAATTTTACATGTGAAATCTATGAACTAATCATGTTTTGGTACTTGTTGTCTAGCAGATACCAGTGAGAATTGAGTGTGGATAATGCAATTTAGTGAGACAGTTAGAATCATATAGGCCTTTCAGCGTGATTTCTTTTTGTGGAAAAAATGTGCTGGACTGGGCGGCGGTCATATTTTGTACCGCTCTGCGGTACATCTAGTTTATTTATTTATTTATGTATTAATAAACAAAAACATCTCTGTCAGTTCCATGCCGTTTTCAACAGCTATCAAAAACAAAGGTCATTTTTGGATAGATGGATTTTTTGTGAATGTTTCTTCTTCTGTATAAGATTTTAGTCATCTTTAGTTCATGTGATACTTTATTGTCAATGCACAAATTAAGTAACAGTAGTCTGAAACGAAATGCTGTTTTACATCTAACCAGTGGTGCAAATAACTGACATGTCCAAATGGGTCTTGATGAAATGCGTCGCTAGACTGTTCATACACATTTTAACGGGCCAAAGTTGAAGAGCTGTTGTCTGTTGTTGTTCGTGCAAATATAGGCTGATTCATGTTCCCTTGCATTGTGTAACTGAGGTCCATGGCTTGTCTGGCTTTCACCAGACCAAGCTCAAATTTTTAAAAAATCAAAAAAATAGCGGGCAGATCAGGCTGGGTTCACCCAGCCTAGTCCATAGGCGCCCGATATTGTTTAATTTTCCGATTGAGATAGCTTTGGCTATTCTAAATGCAAAAATGCATCAGGGAGTTATGACAAAACTGTAACTAACAAACTAGATCCTAATAGAAAGCTGTTAGCTTCCCTAAGCTACAGGTAGGCCTATTTACAACATAAATTGTCAATAGGCTATGCTGGCAACACAAATAAAATCTCCTTTGGAAACCAATGGCTTACGCCTTACAGTATCAACTTACTTATCAACGACTTAAACTGCCATATCGTGCGAAAAGTTGTAATAAAATTCACGCAGCTCCATGAGTCAAGGAAAGCGCGAATGAAGTAGCCCCTTCTAAATGGGACCCACTACACAGTAGCTTAAGGTGTGTTGCTAAAGCAGCCATAATGAAATGAAGGTGTCATTGTTTGGATACTTCACACACACGTGCTTTTTAATCTCACAGACTACAACTACCAAGCTGTAATCAAAGCACATCGATTCCCCTCTCACACCCTGCACGCAATTCAAACAAATAAACAGGCGTCTCAGTCTCACGCATGTTTAGGCAAAACTGTATCAGAGCGGCGTAACGTTGGTAAATCTTCCATTGCACAGAATGATTGTTGTAGCACTTGCAACAAATGACAGTCGAAAGATACAATTACAGTGCTGCTATCAATTTGCTTGGTATAACCGCATTTATAGTTTTCTACAAATGCAATCAAATTGGCCTCCATCACTCAACCAACGCTAACGGTAACATTATTGTACCTAGGTCCTTATTGATATTATAAGATCTGCAGTAAAAACCAAGCATGTCCGATAAACATTCTCAGATTTATTTCGGCTTCAAGAAGAAATGGGAATTATATTTCATGTGAACATCATCCTATCCTTATTAGACGTTCTCTGCGGTAAACTACAGTCCTTGTAGGAAGTGTCCATTGTTTTTCCAACCCACTTTTAACTTCCAACAAAATAACGTCTCACTGCAACGATGCGCCATCTAGAGGACAAACGACTACTTATCGCCAATACTGGAAATGCAGCCATGATGATGATAATGAATATTTGGCTTTCTTTTAATCCTACTGAATTTGTAATTATGTATCGGCCGTTCTAATACCGATAGTATGTGTGTACCTGTGTGTGTGTGCATGTGTATATGTGTGCACCGCCATCTACTGTACAGGCCAATGAGTGTACAGTCACTAAATGTACACATAACCTACATTTTTTTAGACCCCCCCCATGGATGAAATTCTACTAAACTTGGCATACCCCCAGAGAATGCCAGGTCAATCATACACATACAATTTGGTGCAGTTCTGAACATCTTAACTGAAGATAGGGGCGGTTAAAGCAGAATAATATTGCATTTTCATTTTTTACCGGGGGGGGGGGGGGGGGGGGGGGTGCAAATCACAAATGAGTGATTATGGGCCAGGTTGATGTGGGCCCTTGAGACCAACATACCATAAAAGATTCTTCATCCTCAGTGCCACGGTTCAGGTAGTTAGTTAGTGCTTTCTTTGTGGTTCGGGGGGGGGGAGTGGCCCCTGGGGACGAAACTAAATTTTTCCGTAGAAGTCTAGTGGGGCTACATACCCACCAAATGTCATGTGCACCGGTGTTTCGGTGTCCCGGGTATAGTTGACCAAAAATTCAGGAAGTAGATGACGGGAAAAAAAAAAAAAAAAACTTCACACTACACTACACATAGCACAGGATAGTCAGGATAATATACTGAAGCTGTCCCATCCCTGACCTTCTCGCTAGGTCTGTTCCTAGTCCAAAGTAAAATCTGTTTACAAAAATGCACCTGAAAGTTCTGATTTATACCATAAATTGCTTGGCCCCATTGTTTTATGCCTTTCATCATGTGGCTGGTTGTTTTCCAAAACTGACCTGAATGAATAAAACAAAATATAGCATGCATGTTTCAACACAACAGAAAAAAGCTCTTCAAACATTCATAAGCTCTACCTTTGTTGGGGCTGTTTCTGTGTGCCAAGAAACTTTCAATTGAAAAGCTTATCTGCCATTTTAGCAGCATGTGACCTCTTACTCCTATCAGGCCATGCCTTGTGCCAACAGAAAAGCTCCCAGCCCACACTTAAATAGCTGACTCCACATCGCGCATGATTTGTACATTCTTTAACCCAGAGGGTCAGAGCCAATGGGAGGAGAGGAGGGAATTATAAAAGAAGAGCATTAGTCAGGACTTTCTCTCTCTCTCTCTTTCTCTCACTCTCTCTCTTTCTCTCACTCTCTCTCTCTCTAAGATTTTCTCTCTCTCTCTCTTAGAGTCTTTATCTACTTCTCTCACTCTTCCTTCCTTCAATTCTTTCTTGCCTCTTCATGCAGCCCCCCTCCCACCACCACCACCACCACCACACTCTTTCTTTGCTGTTCGCATCGGAGGAACTGCTTACCCCATGCCGGAGATAATGGAGAATTTATGTTCTTTCCGAGAGGCCCCCTTCAGCCTCTGTTAATTCTCTTAATAGCGTGGGGTTCCTCCGCCTACATACAGGGCCCAACCTGCACACACTGCATAGCAGAGAGCAGAAACAGCACATCCATTATGAATGAGGCACTTTTTTCCCCTGCAACCTGAGGCCTGTGCATAATTGCTCTTAGCAGAGTTAATGTTTTATGATTTAATAACAGCAGCATCCCAACATTTCATCAGGATCCCGTTGAACCTTCAAAGAATGTGACCGAAAATGGGAGCACATAGAGATGGGGGGAGAGAGAGACAGAGACAGAGGGTTGCAATTAATTCAGTCTTTCAGTGATGGTCCCCATACATTGGTAACGTCGATTTAGGAAGATTTGATGCATGTTAAACAAATTATGAATTTCAGGACTCTTACATTCATGGATGAATGACCTTGTTCTCGCCACTCACCTGAAAACAGCACTACGCCGCCACACAGTAATCCTGGGACCTGTGCCAACTCCACCACAACAGAACAGCGAGCTGATGTCGACCTCGGTGGGGAAACTCAGCTTGTGCAGGTTAATTATGTCATTACCGACTTGCTGGATAAGATTTGATAAAATATGGATGCAATAAGAGATGTGTCCAGGGGCTTTATTAGAGAAAGAGGAGGCCTCTGTCATGCCGCTTTAGAATTATTACACACACACACACACTCCGTTTGACATGTTTGCTTGTGATACAGAGTCGATGCGAGATATGAGATGGCCTTACGTACAGATGCTGTTTGTAGAGGCCTTCAACTCAGGTGGGAAGACAGAAGGACACACACACACACACACACACACACACACACACACACACACTCACACACACCTACACCTACTCCAGAATGTTATTTCTATGCAAATGAGAGTCTCTGAATTAAAGAGCGAGGCAGATTGAGATGGCGGTTACACGTGCACGTTGCCATAGGGATAGGCATCTAATAACATCAGGTCCAGCAAAGACAACATTGTCAGACTGGAAGATGACTGGCGGGGAACAGAGAAAAAACAGAGTTATTTCGGCATAATCACTTCAAAACAGGGGACAGAAAATAGGCGTCGGGTCAGAGGAGTGGGGATGAATGTAATGACAGCTGGGTGCAGAGCCAGCAGTGTTTATTTACATGGCTCTCAGCCACTGATAATCAGGGCTATCAGAGATGTGGTGTACCGTGCGAGGACAAGGAAGACTCCCCACATCTCTCTCCCATACCGTTTCCTTCAGTAAGCACACCACAGTGATGATTGCTACGACTGAGGGTGGTAATGACCACTTTTGGTTTCAACACCACAATATTAGCATCATCATCTTCATTATTATTATGATGATACTGTTGTTATAGCTCATTACTGAGTTTGTCTTTATTTTGCCTGTTATAATTATGCTAATTGCTATGTAGTACTACCACCAGTAGCCTACTAGCACATCGCTATGTGCCACCACTCCACCTTATCCCCTAAGACTATTTTTACAGTTATTCCTGCAACTTATTGCACAGCTAATTTCACTAGTATTAGCACTAATAATATTTCCATGATTACTCTGCTGCTCTGAACTCTAGTAGTAATACTGTTACTTCTAGCTGTAGTAAATTAACTGGGGGAGTAGTGTCTATGGTATAGGAAACAAGAACCACAATGGAAATGTTTTGCTAATAGGTCTGACGTGTTTCCTGAAGCATTGTAACTCCGGAAATCATCACACACTTGTGTTGTAAAGTTGCCTAGATTATTATGACCGCCGCACAGCGAAGCGGCGGTCATATAGGTTTAGTCAGATTTTTTTTTTTTTTTTTTTTTTTTTCTCGATGCCCAAATTTCCGTCAATGATTCCCGGGACACTGAAAGACCGGGGTACACGAAACTTGGTGGACATGTAACCCCACATGGATAGCATGGAACCATCGTTTTTCGTTTTGATCTGTAGCCCCTCCGCTGAATTGGACCCCCCGAAAGGAGGGTAGGGCAGACACAGTTTTCTGTGAATATCTCGAAAACCGTAGGGTTTAGGAGGACCATTTTTTTTTTGTATGTTGATCTCAAGGGGCCATGTCAACCCATTCCATAACCACTCATTTTCATGTATAGCGCCACCTAGTTAAACACAAAAAGTAAAAATGAGGTGGTGTAATTGAAGGTATCTGTGACCTAACATAGTCAAAACTGCACAAAATTGGAAGTGTAGGATCATTATGACACCCTATGTATGCACGCCAAGTTTTGTGGAATTCCGTTCATGGGGGGCCACACAATAAATTAATTTATGTTACTATACACCAACTGGCCTGTAGGTGGCCGGAGACAGTTTTCTGTGAATATCTCGAGAACCGTAGGGCCTAGGAGGTCCACCTTTTTTTTGTATGTTGGTCTTAAGGGGGCATGTCAACCCATCCCATTACCACTTATTTCATGTATAGCGCCACCTAGTTAAAAATTAAAAAGCAAAAAATTAGGTGTTTTCATCTCAATATCTCTGGCTGACAAGGTCAAAACTGCACGAAATTAAAAGAGTAGGATCATTATGACACCCTCTGAATGCATGCCAAGTTTTGTGTACTTTCGTTCATGGGGGGCCTTACAATAAAATAATTTATGAGAGGGGAATCGATGTGCTTTGATTACAGCTTGGTAGTTGTAGTCTGTGAAATTAAAAAGCACGTGTGTGTGAAGTATCCAAACAATGACACCTTCATTTCATTATGGCTGCTTTAGCAAAACACCTTAAGCTACTGTGTAGTGGGTCCCATTTAGAAGTGGCTACTTCATTCACGCTTTCCTTGACTCATGGAGCTGCGTGAATGTTATTACAACTTTTCGCCCGCGATATGACAGTTTAAGTCCGCTTGATACTGTAAAGTAAGCCATTGGTTTTCAAAGGAGATTTTATTTGTGTCGCCAGCATAGCCTATTGACAATTTATGTTGTCAATAGGCCTACCTTATAATCCTACCTGTAGCTTAGGGAAGCTAACAACTTTCTATTAGGATCTAGTTTGTTAGTTACCGTTTTGTCATAACTCCCTGATGCATTTTGCATTTAGAATAGCCAGGCGTGTATATCTCAATGGGAAAATTAAACAATATCGGGTGCCTATGGACTAGGCTGGGTGAACCAAGCCTGATCTGCCCGCTATTTATTTTTTGATTTCTTAAAAGATTGAGCTTGGTCTGATGAAAGCCAGACTAGCCATGTACCTCAGTTAAACAATGCAAGGGAACATGAATCAGCCTATATTTGCACTAACAATAACGGACAAAAGCTTTTCAACTTTGGCCCGTTAAAATGTGTATGAACAGTCTAGCGACGCATTTCATCAAGGCCCATTTGGACATGTCAGTTATTTGCACCACTGGTTAGATGTAAAACAGCGTTTCGTTTCAGACTAGGCTACTGTTACTTAATTTGTGCATTAACAATAACGTTTCAGACTACTGTTACTTAATATGTGCATTGACAATAAAGTATTACATGAACTAAAGATGACTAAAATCTTATGTAGAAGAAGAAACATTCACAAAAAATCCATCCATCCAAAATGACCTTTGTTTTTGATAGCTGTTGAAAACGGCATGGAACTGACAGAGATTTTTTTGTTTATAAATACATAAAAAATAAATAAATAAATAACATTATGCTGATACCTTTTGCTTTTCCCAAATACTATGTAGCCTACAGGTGTAAGTGACCTTTCATCAATCCAGTTGCAATGGATGAACTGTGATGAACTGCCCTACTTGTGATTGTTTAGAGATTTTAAAGGTTTTATAACAATTCTACATCTTCTTTGGCTATTCTACAATCTATTCACCTTTTCAGCACCAGTAGGGTACTTTCTGTGCAGCCCCGCACACACACACTCAGGCATGCCAAACAAGCATACACAAAAGTTTCAAAGTGGGGATGGAGTAAAATATGGAGACAAATTGAAGTGTGATTTATTTTCGCGGAACGGATGTACAGGACTGAGCGGCGGTCATATTTTGTACCGCTATGCGGTACATCTAGTTACATCATGTGCTGTGCTTGAGTGGGGCTATAGAGTAAGGGATCCCCGAAGTGACAAAACTCATTGCATTATTTATCATGAACAAACCATTAATGTTGCTTTTAACAGACCATGATGATGCAGTTGATGGTTTATTCATGATAAATACTGCATTTAATTAATGTTACAGTCAGGACGCCTTAATAATATAATGTTTCACACAGCATGTAAGATAATACTGTAACTCCAATGTTGCCTTGACTCTTGTGGATCTGGAGGTGGACCAATCAAAAAACAACGTTATCTCAACCAAACTGGATCTAAAGTCCAAATATTTTATATAAAAAAAAAAAAAACACTAACTGTGGTAAAAACATTAGCAGGATAACAGTAACCCATGTTTGAACCTATTCAGAGTGTTTTATCCTCCAGTAATCACAGTTTTCCTTGCAACAAAGCCATCAAAGGGCCTCTTATATCACAATAGAGCAGGCTTGGGCTTTTGAGGGTGATGGGTTAAATCCAGTCTTTCATGTAAGTTTGCATATGTGTATTTTCAGTGGTTTGCTATCGAATGAGAAATTCAACAGGTTGATGCTCCCATAAGGGCAGGAGTATCTGTTCAGAAGAGCACAATAGCAGTTCAACATGGAAATCCTCCCAATATGATTGAGCTTTGAAGTGGCAGACAGTAGACGTCTTTGAAGTTAATGCAATATTTGATTCTATATTTTATGTCCTGTTTTCTGTTTTGGAGTCAGAAAGGTTAATGTTCCTTTATCCAAACTATTTGACCCGATTCCAGTAAACAAGTGAAGTCAGTCAAAAGTTAATTTCCTTGAACTAATGCTATTACAAATCATAACACTTTATATAACACTTCGTCTTTTCTTTACCTTGTGATTTTACTGTCGACTTCACTCTGTCTTCACACTACGAGAGTTTTCATTTCAGGAAAAAGAAAACTGCCATATACTGTACAGTCTTATTATGACCGCCGCGCAGCGAAGCGGCGGTCATATAGGTTTAGTCAGATTTTTTTTTTTTTTTTCTTTTTCGCATGTCCAAATTTCCGTCAAGGATTCCCGGGACACTGAAAGACCGGGGTACACTAAACTTGGTGGGCATGTAACCCCACATGGATAGCATGGAACCTCCTGTTTTCGTTTTGATCTGTAGCCCCCCCGCTGGACTGGACCCCCCGAAAGGAGGGTAGGGCAGACACAGTTTTCTGTGAATATCTCGAAAACCGTAGGGTTTAGGAGGACCATTTTTTTTTGTATGTTGATCTCAAAGGGCCATGTCAACCCATTCCATAACCACTCATTTCATGTATAGTGCCACCTAGTTAAACACACAAAAGTAAAAATGAGGTGTTGTAATCGCAGGTATCTGTGACCTAACATAGTCAAAACTGCACAAAATTGGAAGTGTAGGATCATTATGACACCCTCTGAATGCACGCCAAGTTTCGTGGAATTCCGTTCATGGGGGGCCACACAATAAATTAATTTATGTTACTATACACCAACTGGCCTGTAGGTGGCCGGAGACAGTTTTCTGTGAATATCTCGAGAACCGTAGGGGCCTAGGAGGTCCACCTTTTTTTTTGTATGTTGGTCTTAAGGGGGCATGTCAACCTATCCCATTACCACTTATTTCATGTATAGCGCCACCTAGTTAAAAATTAAAAAGCAAAACATTAGGTGTTTTCATCACTATCTCTATTTAACATGATGTTTTGACATTGACATTGTAAACATTATCTAAGGAGAGTGAAAAGCAGTTTGCAGTAAAGCTAACCAACGTCGTCTCTATCGCAGGAAAAAAATAGCGAGCAGCCTGATAACTAAATGAAATGCTCGGCGGGCTGGATAAAAGTGCTTGGCGGGCCGGATTTGGCCCGCGGGCCGCAGTTTTCCCGTCCCTTGCCTAGGATGACCAATTTTTTGCGTATGTTTGCCTCCAGGGGTCATGTAAACCCATTCCATATGCACACATGTGCATAAACAGATACACACGCACACACATACATTCACAGTAATCCTACGTATGACACATACTCACACAGTAGACATATATACGCATGCATGCACATGCACACACACAGGCACATAAACAGGCAAACACACAAGCACATGCACATGCACGCACACACACCCACCCACACACACATAAACATAAACATGTGACGCTATCACACATGTACACAATTCAAGAATTTCTCAGAATTATGAACAGGCAAGATGGGGGTGGGGTTGTATAAAATGTATATTACATGTGAAATCTATGAACTAATCATGTTTTGGTACTGTACTTGTTGTCTAGCAGATACCAGTGAGAATTGAGTGTGCGGCACCAAATTTAACACAAAACGAGTTTTTCATATCCGGCGTAGGGTACATTTCCTGTGTAGTGCGATTGAGAAGAGCTAATACACTCTGTGTGGAGCAGGGGTCGACAGGAATGGATGTTTGTGGTCAAGCTTGACTCTTTTTCATGGCCATAACGACTGAGTTATGCTGCTGAAGCTCAATGTCTCGGCAGCACGGCACCATAGCTGACTATTAATACACTCGCTACTCATTTACTTGATTGAGACAGCCTGTTCTTCTTCACATTGCACAAATTATATAGCACTCTGGCTTTTGTAAGACAGGCCCAATTTTCTCTCTCTCCCTCTCTCTCTCTCTCCCTTCCACTCTCACTTTCTTTCTTTCCGTCTCTGTGCAAAGTACATTTGTTTAGGTTGGGGCGAGGGAGTCTATATACCCACCTACAGTAGTAGGAGTAAGCATGACTCAGATCCTAGCTTAGAAGATGTGAAGTGAGAGGTGATTAACGTTAAGGTACTCGACATGAAAGAACATAATAAAAAAAGTTATTGACATAAGGAAGACCAGTTTAAGGGGGGGGGGCATACTTCTTGTTAGAGAGTCACAGAAATCCTTGAGACCGATACATTTGACGATCAAGGCCCTCGACTGGCGTGACGGCGAGCTGCTGGGAAGTGGTGATCATCTACTCGGGTCTGGGCCTCCTGGCTGTCCATCAATAAACAATGAAGGCTTGATCAGAGCAAATGATGGGCCGCCGCCGCCTGCCAAAGGACCCCGTCATTAGCTGTCTTCTCCGCTGCCTGTGGGTCTGAAACCCTCCTTTCATCTGACGTTTCAATCCGGGCGGTCACTTAGAGATCCCAATGATGTTCTTTTATGTCCTCTTTCCACGACTGCTACCCCATTTTCTATGTCAGCTAATGTCAGATCCCTGGGAGTTCAGCCCACCACTCTGACACGTCAACATGGCTGGAAAAAAGAGACTTTTCACCAATCCCAAGTTTAAGCTGATCACTATGGAGCGACATGCAACAGTTGTTCCATGTGCGACCCCGTGTAATATAGGATGTTATAGCATGTAACCAATTGTATTCGCTGAAGCAGGTTTACTTTGCCTTAAACAAAGCACATCATAGATAGCATAGATAGTGCTGTAAGGATCCTAATTGGCTGATGATAATCTTTTCAATCATATATGGACTCTTGATCAACTACTAAGTGTGGGCCTATTGTGGGCCTACTGTCACATGTCCACAGGAACAGTTAACTACTGTATAGGGACAGGACATGTAATGAAATGTATACGCCGCGCAGCGAAGCATATACTGTAGGTTCAGTCAGATTTTCAGTCAGTTTTTTTTCCCGCATGCCCAAATTTCCGTCAATGATTCCCGGGACACTGAAAGACCGGGGTACACGACACTTGGTGGGCATGTAACCCCACAAGGATAGCATGGAACCGTCATTTTTCGTTTTGATCTGTAGCCCCCCCGCTGGACTGGACCCCCCGAAAGGAGGGTAGGGCAGACACAGTTTTCTGTGAATATCTCAAAACCGTGAGGGTTTAGGAGGACCATTTTTTTTTTGTATGTTGATCTCAAGGGGCCATGTCAACCCATTCCATAACCACTCATTTCATGTATAGCGCCACCTAGTTAAACACAAAAAAGTAAAAATGAGGTGTTTTCATCACAATATCTCTGGCTGACAAGGTCAAAACTGCACGAAATTAAAAATGTAGGATCATTATGACACCCTCCAAATGCATGCCAAGTTTTGTGTACTTTCGTTCATGGGGGGCCTTACAATAAAATAATTTATGTGTACATTTAGTGACGTGACACCAACAAGGATTCCGGGACACTGAAAGACCGGGTACACAAAACTTGGTGGGCATGTACCCCCACATGGATAGCATGGAACCATTTTTCGTTTTTGATCTGTAGCCCCCCGCTGGACTGGACCCGAAAGGAGGGTAGGGCAGAGACACAGTTCTCTGTGAATATCTTGAGAACTGTAGGGCCTAGGATGACCATTTTTTTCCGTATGTTTGCCTCCAGGGGTCATGTTAACCCATTTCATGTGCACACATGTGCACAAACAGATACACACACAAACACACATACATTCACAGTAATCATACGTATGGCACATACTCACACAGTAGACATATGTACGCTTGCATGCACAGGCACATACGCAGGCACACACACAAGCACACACACACACACACACCACTCACACACACACACACCCACACACATAACATAAACATAACACAAACAATCAAGAATTTCTCAGAATTATGAACAGGCAAGATGGAGGTGGGGTTGTATAAAATGAATTTTACATGTGAAATCTATGAACTAATCATGTTTTGGTAATTTGTTGTCTAGCAGATACCAGTGAGAATTGAGTGTGGATAATGCAATTTAGTGAGACAGTTAGAATCATATAGGCCTTTCAGCGTGATTTCTTTTTTGTGGAAAAAAATGTGCTGGACTGGGCGGTCATATTTTTGAAACCGGCTTGCGGTACATCTAGTTCATTTAGTTGTACTCTCTATAATGTATTGGATGAATAGATTGTTATGTTCTGATCCGCAGAGCCTTTCTGTTGTACTTATTGTCCAGAGTAGCAGTTTAGGTAACGTTACTAGCATAATGGACAACTGGGATTAGTTATCGCCGCCATAGAATCTAAATCACCTGGGAGATGGCAAGTTATTATGAACTGACCAAGCATTACACAGCGGTGGGCAGTTTGTCAGCGATGGTCTAGATTGGTCGCGAAAACCTAGCACAGCCTGACCCCCATAGCATAGGAATTTGCTTGACTGTCTAACACGATGGTGAGTATCGCAGTCCGGATCAGCATGTAGCCTCTAACCTACTTCCAGACCAGTACGTGTTATGTTGAGGAACCGCCCGAATTAATTGGCAGGTGGAGGAGTCCTATAGTATATATTCCTAGACTTGAGCGCGTGTCATAAGAAAACGAGTCAGGCATTCTCATTAACAGTGCATCAACCCACTATGGATAGCAAAGTTACATTGAACCGAAACTTTTCTAATACTGAGCGGAGTCAGATTTATTAGGTTTAACAGGGGTTTATAATCAATTGTTATATTTCCAACAGCGCACGGACAGCTTCACGATTTCCTTCGACCACTCTCAGTTGTCTATATTGATCCCCCAGGGATCAATAAAGTAACTATCTATCTATCTATTGGTCAGTAATGGCCATTATTTCAGTGTATTGTGTGCCACAGTACTCATGAAAGGTATGGAAACTGTAAAAGCCAAGACAAAACACCAACACTCCTGAGAGGGACAATAAGGGAGGTTTCAGTGGGCAGCCATATGCTTCATTTGCTAAAAGCCTGGTGCTATCCTGCACACTTTGCATTGAAAGGGAGATTTAAAGAGGGCCTTAAAGAGCTCATTAAATGGAGCTCATCGTCAGAAATGTGTTCAAAAAGTGTTCCTAACTGCCTGAGTCTCCATCTCCCTTTCCATCTGACTCTCTCTCTCTCTCTCTCTTGTTCTCTCACTCTCCAGCTAAATTGCTGACCGGGGCAACCTCCACTTCCTCCATGGCTGCCATCTGAAACACTTAGCAGCTTTTACTTGCCGCAACTTAAGCGAAAGCGAAATGCAAGCGAAACGCCACATCTGCAGGAAAATGAATAAATAAAAAACCCTCTCTCCCAAAAGCCCTCTTCCTCCCCTCTCATTAACGTCTGGACCCCAGCCAAATCTTAATGAGAACAGAGGGGGAGAGTTTTGCCATGGAAGAGGAGAGGGGTGAGAAGAGGCTGGATGCATGGCAATCATAAGACCCCTTCTCTAATGATGATGATGAGTCCTTTGGGTGCAACAGAGAGTTGCACAGACTCCCATTTATTTCCTGCTCACTTACCAGTTATGTGGGTCTGTGTGAAGCACAGGGTTGATTTGGTCCAGGAGGGTCTGGCTAGGGGGTTCTCTCAGAACTCTCCAGCATGGGTCTGCGTGTTGGCTTCAGCATACACGCGCTTGGCTCGGTGAGTGTGGAAATACAGAAACCACCTGAGGCCATTTCCAACTTGTTTACATTCACAGGCCAAGATGGCTCCCTGAGCCACTCGCAAACACACACAAGCCCTTTTATCATTCCTTTTCATATCGCCATCTTTATTTCATTATTTAGCATTTTATTTCTTTTAAGCACAATCTAGGGACAACAGAGGTCAAAATCGCAAGAGATCGGGGGGAAATGATTGGCAAACATTCAGCTGGCACGTCATCAGACAGGTCAATGTTGATGCCTCATCATGAGCAAAAGAGCCATTTTGTTTCCTAGAGGCAGATTGGGATGTTATTTTTTTTGTGTTTTGTGTTGCCACGGCTTCCAGTCAGGTCTGACTTCTTGCCTCCCCTCCCCCTCATCCCCCGCCACCCTCCGTCCCGCTCCTCATTCCAGTATTGGGCTCCTCAGCAGGGAATTCCTCAGAGTATTAAAGAAACATTACCAGAGAATGGGCTCCCTCAGCCGAGAGGACGATCTCGAGAGCGATACGCCGCAGAGCGGGGAACGGACTGCATGACAACGAGTCGAGGAGTCAGCCGGCGTAAACCAATGCATTTCTGTTTCAGCGTGAGGAACAGTCAGCAGATGACAGATGGGGAATTATAAACACATCAGATATTTCTGAGAGGCAAGAGAATGAGAGAGAGAGAGAGGGGGGGGGGGTATCTGTGTGTGTGTGTGTGTGTGTGTGTGAAGGGTATGGGGGCTAGGGGAACAAAATGAGGTCTGCCATTTTGGGGAGACAATGGCTTCTAGACAATCACATTTAAAATGAGGAGGCCCATCAGATGGAGCGGTGTGAAGTCATGGTGCCAATTCTTGTTAGTGTTTATGAGATGATCTGGAGTCTGGATTTACCCACTTCAGCGTCTCTGAAGCTGCACACCCGTGTATGAGACAAGAGCACTCGCAGGTTCTCCACGGTAGAGCTGTAAGCGAGCCTTAAAAGTTAGGCCCGACAAGGCCCAAGCCCAACAGAAATCAGCCCGAGCCAGAGACTGACAGCTTTTTAAAAGCCCCAACACGTTTACAGCCCGACATTATTCAAATGCCCGCACGCACGCAGCTCTTTTGCCTTTTGTCAAGAATGAGTCATTAATACATTTTTAACATAATATATTCATGACTAACATATGCTAGGCCACTTAAGTTGGAACAAAACTTAGGCTAGGCCACTTGGAAGTTGGAACAAAGAAATAAAATAGCCTCTGTAACATCATAACATCTCAGCACTCAGAACCCTCCCATACCCCGACATTAATTAGTTCTTGTGCCAGCTCTTCAAACCCCTCGCCATATACAATATTAAAAGGCCTAATGTCCGAACGAAATTATAGAAATTCAGCCCGAACCCGTCGGGTCCCGTCGGGTTCGGGTAAACATCTTCAGCTCTACTTCACCAACAGCACTCAGGCACAAGGGAGACTGGAAGCGGGCATGCTAGACCCAGATTACACCTTCAAAACTATTATGATACCAATGGGGACCAGAGAGAGAGGGAAAGAGAGAGAGAGGGAAAGAGAGAGGGCACACATGAGAAAGGAAGAGGTAGAGACGCTGTTAAAGGAACAAGGAAAGAGAATGCAGATAAAATAAATAGAAGAGATAAAGAGAACACGAGTGAAAGAAAAATAAGGCATAGAGAGATTAGAGACAGAGAGAGAGAGAGAGAGAGAGAGAGAGAAGAGACAGAGAAAGAGAGAGTGAGAGAGAGAGGACTTCTAACCTACAGATTTAGTGGGCACTTTCTGGAAGTTCAGATGTGTAGGCACAGACAAACCTGGTAACGGAGAGGGTACAGACTATGTCTACAAAAGGGAGTGGTAGAAGAGGAGGTACACTTCCTCACTGAATGCAACAACTACGCCTCGGTAAGGACAAAACTCTTTTAGCAAATTTATGAAATTGCTCCCCAGTTCCCGGTGCTAGCTCATGAAGACAAGCTCCCTTAGTTTTTGGGAGGGCATAGTAGTTGTGCAACAATAGAAGCACAATTCCTGGTAAAGTGTCATAAATTGAGAAAGTCTTCCTTTTCCTTCCTTCCTTTTCTATTATTTTATAATTATCACTTACTTTTTAGCATACGTTTTATTTCCAATTGTATTGATTTTCTTTCATTATTGTTTTATATTGTTTTTATGTATTATTATACCAAATACGTACATTTTGGCAACATGATATTAGAGAGAGAGAAAGAGAGAGAGAGAGAGTGATGGAGCAGGACAGGGAGGTGGAATATGAAAAGCAAAAGAAAGTCAGTGCCTAAAGTGACTGCAGCAGAGTATTCCACTAATACACAGGCGAATAATGCAAACCTCACTCATCTCATCAAAAGATAGGAGATAAAACGGAGGACTTTTCTTTAGCTGTCAAAACTTTAAAGCGCAGAATCAAACCCTAACTTCAGGTTCCAAAGGAGCCATACTGACTGTGGCTCACTGGGTGCCATTTAGACTCACGCGGCTCATCTTCCCTCTCCCTCCCTCCCTCCATCCTTCTCTCTCTCTCTCTCTCTCCCTATTTCTCTCTCTCGAGCGCTCAATCCCACACAAATCCCTTTCATATTTCTTTTTGCTGGGGAGCGGAGCCGGGGAGAGTCCTGCGCGGACCTCTCGGAGTCGGAGCAGCAGGAGAGAGGCGAGCGAAGCCGCATTGTTATGACATGCAGGAAGCAACCCTCATCTCCACACCACCCCACCAGCATGACACAGCCATTTGACACTTGTCAATATTTCATGGACTCTAAGTGATTTGCATGTGAAAGAGAGAGAGGAAAAGAGTTTAAGGGCTTAAAAGCCTGTGTACAGTAGGGGTGTGTCTGTGTGTGTGTGTGTGTGTGTGTGTGTCTGCCACATATATTTCTCTGTATGAGTCTGTATCTGTGTGTTTATGTATGTGTGTGTGTGTGTGTGTGTGTGCGTGCGTTTGTGTGTGTGCCAGGTCTATCTGATTTCAGTGCAATCTGTGATGGGCTGTTAAATGTTTTACTACTCAGAGTGCTCTCTCCGCCTCATTTCCTCGGGCCCGGGTGATCCGCATCGGAGCAAAACTGTCAGAGCCGCCACACTCTCCAGCTGCACTCAAGCAGGTGACGCGCTGCCATCCTTCAGCACTTCCTGGACGCTGCACGCGCATGGCACATGATGTAAGGAGCTGTCTCTTTAAACTTTCACCAGCGAGAACACCTGGCTGCCTGATCTAAACGGAGTCTCTGAATCTCTGCACTGGTGTACGGTAGCACTCCATTACCGAGAGTTCAGATGGGGGCTTCCTCCCCCTGTGACAAACATTGAGGCCATGCATGCCATTCATGGAGGGCTGGGAGGGAATGATAAACATTAAAGAATAAACATAAAGTTACAGTATGCACAAGAATATCTATTTTGAATAAGACAAGTAAAATGACATAGTGTCCATAAAAAAAGGACAAATCCAATGATATTGGGTCCCAAGCAGCTCTGTGGAATGAAACGATGAATGCAAATAATTCTGTGACAGAGCAGGTGCAAATAGGCAGGGATTTGCATCAGTTGTGAAGACTACAGGGGAGCCCTCAGTGTCTCAGAAGAATTCACCACGGAACTATGACAGGGAATAAAACATCGGCTAGATAAAATGGCGCTGACCCTTCCTTATTCATAACACGCTCTAGCGTTTCTGTTTTTTTTAATCTTTTCTTTAAGTTCAAGGCACCCGCATGCCTTTCATACGTCTTCTCCTCTTTCCTCCCTTAATATCCCAGTGTCACTCGCTTCCTCTACCCCTTGCCTAGTCCTGTATTAATTAAATATCAGCCTGTGCGGCGGCAATGGGAACGCTAAGTGACAGACACACCCAGTGGGTCCTGTACCCGGCGTCTAATGAGAGAGTGGATCAGGCACAGGTCTTGTTGAACAGAGCAAACAGCATGCTCTTGCGCTTCGGAGCCAAACACACGCTTTCGCTCGCTCGCTCACTTTATAGAATTATTTAAAGGGAAATGTTATTTGAGCGCCTATTCCACCGAGCAAGACAGTGAGGAAAAGAGATGACTGGGGTGGTGGAGAAGAGCGAGGAGGAGGCATTGTTATTTGCATATTTTCTGCAGAAGAAAAAAATTATACAAAAGAGATGCTCAGACTGTGGTTGAGTAGAATGTAATTGTAACTAGATGTACCGCAGAGCGGTACAGTCCAGCACAAGTCCGCCCAGTCCAGCACAATTTTTTCCATAAAAATAAATCACGCTGAAAGGCCTATATGATTCTAACTGTCTTATGCATTATCCACACTCAATTCTCACTGGTATCTGCTAGACAACAAGTACCAAAACATGATTAGTTCATAGATTTCACATGTAAAATTCATTTTATACAACCCCACCCCCATCTTGCCCATAATTCGGAGAAATTCTTGAATTGTGTGCATGTGTGCGTGTACACGTTTATGTTTATGTGTGTGTGTGCGTGCTTGTGTGTTTGCCTGCGTATGTGTGTTTGTGCATGTGCATGCATGCGTACATATGTCTACTGTGTGAGTATGTTTACTGTGAATGTATGTGTGTGCGTGTGTATCTGTTTATGCACATGTGTGCACATGGAATGGGTTAACATGACCCCTTGAGGCAAACATACGGAAAAAATTGGTCATCCTAGGCCCTACGGTTCTCAAGATATTCACAGAAAACTGTGTCTGCCCTACCCTCCTTTCGGGGGATCCAATACAGCGGGGGGGGCTACAGATCAAAACAAAAAACGATGGTTCCATGCTATCCATGTGGGGTTACATGCCCACCAAGTTTCGTGTACCCTGGTCTTTCAGTGTCCCGGGAATCCTTGTTGGTGTACGGTCACTAAATGTACATATAAATTATTTTATTGTAAGGCCCCCCATGAACGAAAGTCCACAAAACTTCGCATGCATTCGGAGGGTGTCATAATGATCCTACACTTTCAATTTTGTGCAGTTTTGACCATGTCAGCCAGAGATATTGTGATGAAAACACCTAATTTTTTGTTTTTTAATTTTTAACTAGGTGGCGCTATACATGAAATAAGTGGTAATGGGATGGGTTGACCCCTTAAGACCAACATACAAAAAAAAGGTGGACCTCCTAGGCCCTACGGTTCTCGAGATATTCACAGAAAACTGTCTCCGGCCACCTACAGGCCAGTTGGTGTATAGTAACATAAATTAATTTATTGTGTGGCCCCCCATAAACGGAATTCCACGAAACTTAGCGTGCATTCAGAGGGTGTCATAATGATCCTACACTTCCAATTTCGTGCAGTTTTGACTATGTTAGGTCACAGATACCTGCGATTACAACACCTCATTTTTACTTTTTTGTGTTTAACTAGGTGGGCTTATACATGAAATGAGTGGTTATGGAATAGGTTGACATGGCCCCTTGAGATCAACATACAAAAAAAATGGTCCTCCTAAACCTTTACGGTTCTCGAGATTTTCACAGAAAACTGTGTCTGCCCTACACTCCTTTTCGGGGGGTGCAGTCCAGCGGGGGGGCTACAGATCAAAACGAAAAACGATGGTTCCATGCCATCCATATGGGGTTACATGCCCACCAAGTTTCGTCTACCCCGGTCTTTCAGTGTCCTGGGAATCCTTGACGGAAATTTGGACATGCGAAAAAGAAACAAAAAAAAAGCTTCGCTGCGCGGCAGTCATAATAATTTACAAGGTAGTGATTTAGAGAGGGGGAAAAAACGTATATCAAAAAAGAAATTGGCAATTAGATAGTAAAATATTACACTCTGTATTCATCAGTGGAATTATGGTGGACCTATGAGAGACTTATTTCCCTTTTGGCAACTGCAGTAGGCATGTAACACAAGCTAAGGTACAGAAAGAGATACTTTAATACAATGTGCAAGACGGCTCAAGCTACTACTTTTCTTTGTGGTGTAAGAGAGAGCCCCTCCCATCCCCTGAGGTAATAGGGGGGATCTGTTCGTACTCCCCTCTAATACAAAAGACATGGCAGCAGAAATGAAAGCTGGAAATTGAAGATTACTCCTCGTCTCACATCATTCATTGCTGTACTGAAACCAGCCCAGAGGCAGCTGGCTCTGGAACCGGTTTGGCTCTGAAACAGATCAGGGCCAGACTGTAACCGTGACTGCTCCAAAGAGCGCTCTCTAGCCTCGCTCAGAGTGACCCTTAAACCCCCTGTGATTGTCGGACACAAAACACCGAACATCCTCCAAAAATGTTCCCGTAAACCTGCGAGATGAAGACTCATCTTGTCTCATCAGAGCTGCATCATCTCAATGGCCCACAGCAGTCCCTCTCAGACACGCCCAAACTCAGATGCAGCAGCAGCAGCACAACACAGCACAGCATAGTCCCCCGCCATGGATAACATCATCGTCATCATCATCATCATCATCATCATCATCATAATCCTCCTCCTCCCACTACTTCCAGTAAAAGATATAGGGCCATCAGAGGGCACAATTAAAGGGACCATTATCCCCCCTTCCCACACACACAGACACACACACACACACACACGCATCTGTAAGGCGGTATGTTGTGTCCCTGAGAGTGCTGTTCACTCTTACACATCATCCATCTCACAGACGGATGTGGTGCGCGGCGAGAGCTTGTCAGGGAACACAGTGATATCCATAAAGAAAATAACAACATGTTCACCATAATGATCATAGGAGGATAGACTCACACAGCAACACAGGGAGAAATGGAGAAAGAGAGAGAGAGAGAGAAACAGAGGGAGAGGTGCTTGGAGTGTATCAATCACCTTGTGCAACCTTTTATCCACATGAACATGGGCCGTAGCCTGGAGTGCACAGCATCAATCATCTCACACAATACAGAGCGCCAGTACACCACCACAGTGGGGCAAACAAGGCATTACTCAAACATGGCTGTACAACACCTCTGCCACTCCGGGACGTGTGTGTGTGTGTGTGTGTGTGTGTGTGTGTGGTGATGGGGGGCACATCTACTACATTACATCCCACTAAGCTAGAAATAATCAGGGGTTTCCAAGAGCGTTCTTAATGCTACGTCATTTGTAAGAGATACCTTAAGGCACAATGTGTCCTAAGCTAAGTTGTCACATTCGCACTATTGTGCAGAAAGTGTGTCAGTATCAGGGCCTATGCACCACCACTTGTGATGAAAGACCAATATATGTCTTACATTAAATTGTGTGCTTCTTTGAATGCATAAAAACAATAAAAAAAATACATTTACATTTTTTTTTTTAATCCTGGAATTTATTTCTTGAGATATCTTGCAGGAGCAATCCACACTACAGTAATTGCAAAATATGAATATTTCTTATTGTTAATCTGCTTGGCCAAGAATAACTTTTCAGCCAGGAAAATTAATTAATGTTTTATAAGGCAATTATCAACACCACTCTGACAGCAGTCATAGAAGAACACTCATCAGAGACCCCACTGACATCCTCCTCTTGAGGTTAACTTTTGTGACATTTTAACTTCAAAGACCTCCACGTCTGTAGCACTACCTACCCAACACAAAACACTCGGCCCGCAGGCACAGAGCTACGCCAGTCAGTCTCGTATGCCGTATGGCTCCACGCCGCTCGCTAATGAGGAACCAGTGCTCCACCCATGTCTCATTCACTGGGCGTGTAAATGTTCATTTCATGGGCTACTTGTGAACACAGTGCACAGTATGGGTTTAATCCCCATGTTAATTCCCCAGAATGGGATCCCCCAACACATTTGGCTTTGTCTCCTGAAGGAGCATGAGGGATGAGTGTATGGTTTGACAGGGTTAACTTTACCGCTACATTGTTCAACAGTCTTTACCAGTGCTGGGGTTTGGCTGAGAGTTGGATGCTACAGCGGACAAAACACTGTACTTAAAACTGAATGAAACTATACCAAACGATCAAGCTAACTACCTTGAAAATATGCTTGCAAACATGCTTAGCATGCTAACTAGTGTGTTTTGGTAATATGGTTTGTAATGTTGTCATGGTAATGTCTCATTCTTATTGTGCTGGGGTGGTCCAACCTGGCCTACAGAAATACTGTAGATAGTGCATACGTATCCTAGCCTTCAAGTGTGTTTAATGAATTTGAAAAGGATACCAAATATTGTTCCCTCCAAGGAGGGATCTGTGCTTCCTGTGTTAGTTTGAAATACAGCAGATTTAAAATGCTAAAAATCAATTGAACTATCAATGCCAGAAAGAAAGATACATGTGACAGATATGACTATAAAATGTAATTTTTGCTACATATTATGTAATGTATGTATTATGTAATGTATGTATAATGTATTACTATGTTTGCTACATATTACATTTTCTCCTATTAAAATTCAACAGATAGTGTGAAAAATGCCATATGTTTTGTCTAAACTTAATGGTATAGTGGCCTGACTTGGAATAATATATTTATGCACACATAAACAGATAAGATCACATCATGAAGGACAGCCAAATTTCCTGTAGTGTACATGTGATTGCACCCAACCCGCACTAAAGATAGTCATGGGTGGGTGCAGTGGGGACATTCACATGAAACAAATCACACAGGCAGGGGGATGCAATTTGGAAATGTATGTGTGTGTGTGTTTGTGTGTATGTGTGTGTGTGTGTGTATGTGTGTGTGTACACAAAAGGAAACAAGATAAATTGGCAGAGAAGATGAATTAAGAGGAAAGACCCTGGGCATGCTGATTTAAAACCTCTGAGGTTGTACTCTCCCCCCTCACATCTCTCTCCATATTTTGCATATCTTTATTGAGCACAGCGCATGCATGCTCCATCTCACTCTTTCTCTCTCTCTGTCACACACACCCACAGCTGCACTCTCTTGGACTCACACAAGCGTGCACTGCACACACATACAGAGACACACACACACACACACACACACACACACTTCCAGCACTCCTCGGATCCACTCACTCATGTCAATCTCCCTGTGGGTCCTCCGTCGCTTTTCTTTCATCTGCTTCAAAAATGTATGAATTCTTCACAAGTCAGTAGATAAGACATCCTCTTATATCAGTAGCGCCTGTCAGGGAGACCTAGAATATGCTTCCCAAATGGAGGTGCGCGAATGCCGCCAACAATATGGATAATGTGAGTCTCCACGCTGTCTTTCATCACACACACCGTCTGGTGTGTATATGTGTGTGTGTGTGTCCACAGACATGGTCATGGACCTGTCCCTCCTGCTTCTAATGGCCTTGAGCTTTCATCTCTGGACTCTGTTCCTTGCACCCGGTGTGTGCTTTGGAGGGGTGTGCATTAACATTCTGCTGGAGGTTGCCGGTCGAGTGCCGGACCCTGCATGCTGAACACCTTGTTCAGAGTTACCTGGGAGAGGAGAGGAGAGGCCTACCTGACAGTACCACACACACACACACACACACACACACACACACACATCAACTAATGAACTCCAGCACAGGACAAAACAGGAAGACCAGGGCCCAACGCCATAAGGTGCCCTGCATGACGTGTCCTGCATGCGGATAATGTCCCAATGCACCAATGTCATAAAATGATAACACTGCATAGATCACTGGTTACTGTGTTCGATGCCCAAATCATTGGAATTTATTTATATCTGCACAATATTATGAGCACCTCCGACTCTGAGTTAGTATACTGAATGTAAATGCCTGAGTATATGTCATGTATGTGTAGATGCCGAGGCTTGCATACTGTTTGGAGTCAGTGGCTGTATTTTACTTTACTGCAGTCAGCAGTTCTGCAAAAAAAAAAAAAAAAAAAAATATATATATATATATATATATATATATATATATATTATATATAAATTATATATAAATATATGTATATATATATTTTTTTTTTTTTTTGGCATTGTGGGTGTTCATATTCTCAAGATACATGTACTTGACTTTCCTGGTGTCTGGTCAACATTGCATGCACAGAGCCAATTCTTAGTTTCAAAGAGAAAAAAAGGGAAATGAGCAAGGTGCCTTTTAAGGCATAGGAGTTGTCTGTTCACTGCTCCAGAGTCATTTATCTCACAGCCTTATCCGCTCAAAAGTCCACAAAGACCCGCGCAGTATCACTCAAAGGCTCGTTCTCATTCGCTGTTGTCTGCATGCTCCACTAATGGCTTTCTCAGTAAAATAATTACAGTTCAATCTGCCTTCTCCACCACTTACAACACACACACACACACACTTCTGTTCCCACTCATCCTGTGGGTAGCACATCTAAAACCTTCTGCTAGTGGGGGGAAGTGTCAAGTTAAGCAGAACGAATGGCCTCACTCTGAAAACACAAATTGCAAGGTAAATAGATTAGTGTGGAAACAGACTCCTTCATCTTCTCCTCCTAACCCCCGTCCCGTCCTCCTCATTCTCCTACCACACCTCCTCCTTTCACACACACATACACAGAATGACCTATACATACATAGACACACACGCACACACACACACACTCACACATGGACACATACACAGACATACACACAGACACATTCACACAGAAGGACACACATACGTGCATACACACCAGAAATGGGGACTCGAGTCTCTGAGACTAGCTCTTAAAGGGGTACTCCGGCCAATTTTAACACGGAGCTCAGTTGATCATGTTCACGGAATACTGTCGGTCAAAAAATCTGAGCTGACTGACAAGAGTTAGCCGGCTAGCGGCCTAAAGCAGCCAAAGTGCTTAAATATTTACAGTAAATAAATTAAACAATGCGGAAATACATAATTAAATGCATGAAACAATGTAGAAATAGCCTACAGTTTCATGACCAAACTGTACATTCATCTATTCATTTGTAGGCTATACATCTCATAATTTATGTCTGCATTTATTTATTAATGGGTTTGATCCAGCAAGCCCACTATTGTTCTTCTCAAGTTTTCTTATATTAGGCATATTCGATCTACGTAATAATCAGGTAATAACGTTCGCAGCGGCCATTTTGTTGATATAGAAAATGCATAGGTAGGTCTATTTAATGCAGCTGTCAATTGACAAGCGCGACAGCGCCGGAATTATCGCTCTAGGCTATTTATTTATTTGTACAAAATTTAACGTGATGGTAGGCCTATGTGCAATAGGCCTACAGGCCGTTCTAACAACAGCGATACAGGCCGTTCTAACAACAGCAAAGAGCCCTAGAGTCACCCACTGTCAGAAACATACCTGTCAACTTTTTTTCAGCTGTCTTCCTGTTTTAATGTTTTCCCGTAAAATATCCCATATTTTATTACTTTCATAACATTAGCCCCATCGGACTTATCCGTTTCTGTACTGTTGTCCTGTACCCCTGCCCTTCCAGCGAAAACATGTTTTTAAAGCATCGTTTTTCTTACCTGAAGGCGACCTTAGAGTGATCAGAACAGTGTGGGAGAGAGCACGATTTGATGCCAATCTTTCAAGCAAAGTCTCATTAGACCTAGCTTCACACCTCGTTTAATTAGTGCAGCAGTTTTGTAGTAGGCCTACGAATTCTTGCTCTCAGCAGGGGGATAGCAACAGAAAGACGAATGTTGACATTTTCCTGTATTTTGGGTGAGTAACCTGGAAAATCTTCCTTATTTTTGTTGCTCAATGTTGAAAGCTATGGTCAGAAAACGAGAAGAGAATGAGACTACTGAGAAGTAGTCAGCGCAGGAGAGAATTGTGGCTACATAGGATAAATAGCCTAGGCTAAACTTACAGCCAACTCCTCACATCCATCATTATATTTGTATTATTAAAACTATATTGTCCTCTGTGGGCTTAAGTTAAATAAGTTTTAGACAGTGCAGACAGCTGCCCCTATGCAATGCGGAGACATCAGCAGTAGCCTGATGTAGTCGTCTACCGTAGATTACCTTTGGACATATTGCATTTGCATAGATAGCATTGCTAGGTAGGTAATGTTAGCCAACATTTACAGTATCTATATTTATTCATGATGCGTCCTTCTCAGCTCGTCTTAGTGGCACGGCAAGTGGCAAATAGTAGGAAACTCAGCGGAGAAAGATATCAGTAGATATGCCTACTTATGATTTGTATAGTGTTTTGTTCACTTGGATTTTGGAAATGTTACAGAGAAATATGTTAGCCCTTTCTGCCTCCAGATCATCATAGATCCTCCTGTAGAAGTTATCAGACAAAAACGATCACTGGCTAACCCACTTTAAACTACTTTAGCAAAGTCCTTGGCTGCAGGTTGTGAGCAACAGGCAAACGCAAGATACAATTGCAGTCCAATGAGATGCAACTTTATTCTCTGCGATCATGGCAATGTTAGACGATGTAGTTGGTGGAACAAATATAAGTTCGCCGACCTTGACTCAGGCGACTTGAAAGCCTTGTCCCCTTCAGCGGTGACGTGTGCCGATGTATGAACAAGACAGTTAGGCTATAAATAAATATCGGGGTAGTTGCTACAGCTTACAATAATGACGGATCTTTCCTTAATGCTATTGAGTCTATTAGATATGGGTCCATACGTTTATCTACTTATATTGACGAGATTAAGCCATTACTGTGCTCTGCTCAACTAAAATCTACGCGCTACAGGCGATTGTCACATAGAATAGCCTATAGAACTGGAATGTCATATCAACAATATGGCCGCGGCGGTGTTTGCGAATAAGCCCTATATTATTCCTGTTCACCCACTTCTTGGACAAACTACTGCTCCTAGACCGTTTGAGCTATCGACGCAGTTCGAACTCCAAAAATTCCAAAACTCCAAAAATTAACTTGCTTGTTACTTTCGTGTCGCTGGCCCTTGTCGTTTTCGCGGTATTCCCGTTTTTCTGCGTTTTTGGGCCCCATTGAAATGAATGGCAGAATGTTCAAGGATTCTAATTCCGATTGTGACATCACACCTCTAATTGTTCTAAGCCATCTGGCAATGTCTAATGGGCTGTGTGCATGTAACCTTTGACCTGTATGTCCGATTTTCATGAATGAGGTACCGTTGGAATCCTCGAATGAAGCCCAGTTCAATGCCTTGCCAGCACCAAGTGTAAAGGTCATGTATAAAAGATGGCAGAGCATCTTTTTTTAAAGTGAATCCATGTTCATACAGGTCATTTAAAAATATATATATTTTTTCCAAATCCATTCAGCCCAGTTCAATGCCTTGCCAGCACCAAATCATGAAAAAAAGATGGCAGAGCGCGAAGTGAATCCATGTTCATACAGGTCATTTAAAAAAATAAATAAATAAATTCCCAATCCATTAAGCCCCGTTCAATGCCCAGCTAGCTCCATTCAAACTTAGTCATGTAAACATATTATAACATTGAGAAACACACATTCATTCAGATATTATGCTAATCCACGCATCACTGCTATTCAAGTTAAGTTACTTATCATTGCCCGGCAAGAAGTCCACAATCAATTCAATTGTCTTGCCACGATCTGTGGAGCTTACAGACAACGTTAAATTACTATAGGTAATGTATGCTATTTAAAGCCGACCTAACGATGAGTCCCTTTATGACGGTGTGTTGCAATGCATTCTGGGTGCTGTGCTGTGATTCGACGGCTCGTCACCTGACCCACCAAACAATGATGCTTGAACTAAACGTTGTAAAAACAAATCGCTACCAAGGCTCCAAATAGCAACACACTTACACCGTAGCATAATGAGGGTATTTACGTAAACCGAAGCATTGAGAACTGTGTAAGTCTACAGGCAGTTTATTAAAAAGAAAACAGTACCGTTCACGTCTCGTTCACATATACAGACGGGCGCCATCTTGGGAAAACAGAACTCTCTAACTTATGAACGTGTCGGGTCAACGTCAACGATAAGTAAGTTAGGCTAACGTAAACGTTAGCTATTTGCTGTTGTCATATGCTTTACGTGATGGCCATTCATCACACTGTTTGGATATTACTTGGCAGTCTAAATCAGAATTACCTTAGCTCTCAGTAAGTTACAGTTTATTATAGTCATGTGATTTACATAAAGTAGTAAACAACAGTAATGTTAAACGTGTCAACAAGTTAGATTCTACCCCACAAGCCACAATAGGGAACGTTCAAGTAAGCGTTAGCACATATACAAACCTATTAATGTTAGCTAACATGCTAAGCATTGAAAATGAATGTGTTAGCAATAGCCACTGCTTTTTTTGAGCTGACAACTAAGCCCTGGAAATGCGTTAACGTAATCAGCCAAATTGACTCACTTCTTAAGACCCTTGGTATGGTGTTACAACGATGTGGAGTTGAAATGTAAATTGTTAGTATGGTTTTAATGTGTAAACAGCCCAACCGCGATTTTGCAATGAAGTGAATGGAGTCATTTTAGGTACTACTTTCACGAGGTCTGTAGTTCTGTCAAAATTTATCTTATCTTTGAACAGACTACATGGTTATCTTCCTTAGACTTCGTAGATGTACTTACTACAATTTGGAGGCGAAATTCGAAGTGTAAATATGGTTTTAATTTGTAAACAGAACAACCCCGATTTTGCGAGCTAGAAAAAAGGAAGTAAATGAATGAATAGTTACTGCTTTTCTGAGGGCTGGAGTTCTCATAAAATCAACGTAATCTTTGAAAAGACTACCTGGTTATCTTCCTTAGATGTACTTACTACAATTTGGAGTCAAAATTCGAAGTGCAAAAATGGATTAAATGTGTAAACATGACGCCTGATGTTTAAAATATTGTAACGATTTGATAGCGACACACAGTTGTCCAATCAAAAGGTTTATTAGCTGAAGCGGGAATCACACACACTCCAAGACACCATTACATAGCAAACACAAGGGAAGTCAATAAAACAAGCACGATACACGAACAGGGTTGTCACATACAATACACCGGGTAAAACACATGAGGTAAAACCTAAAGAAAGACTACACAAGCTAACACATACATGACAAGGAAAACGCAACTACACTAACTTAAACCAACATTACACAAACCAGCATTCACACACATTGCATTCTGGGAGGCTAGCACTCAGTCCAAAAGACACCGACGTTGCAATATGTTAATGAATGGGCACAGTATTATTGTGTACAGTAATGGGCTATCAGTAGTATGTAAACAGTTCATGTGTTATGTGATTTACATAAACTAGTAAACAACAGAAATGTTAAAAGCTGGTATTGTGTTTCCTGAATTCTTACATTCAGGCATTCAAATGAAATGTAATTAAATAGCATATATACTCTATCAGTGTATGATGCTTGCATGAGGGAAACATCCCAAAACAACGGCACCCATATAATTGCTGTTGTTTTGAGAAGTATTTCTCATGCAAGCATCATGCAACAATGCGAAAACAATTAAACTATTGTAGGCCTAATTATATATTACATTAGTAAAGCAGTACTCTGATGTGCATGCTTTCACAAACTTTTGTGAACAATCTTGGCACTTTAAACATTGACTGTTTTGAAGTGCATGTATAGCAATATAGTATAAAAATAATAATAATTGTGATATCATTACAATTTGATGGGGGGTGGGAGGAGGGGGTGGGTTCATGTAGGTGGGCCCTATAACCCCAAAGTATGCCTTGACTGGGCCTCAGGTCAAAGATGTTTGAGAAAGGCTGATGTAGATGACAAAGCAGCAAGGAGGCGTCGTGTGATCATTTAAACAAGTTTTATGACAAGGTCGATGAGGGTGGGAAAAATCGTACATTTCTGTGCAAACTTTGCCCGCACTTCAGTCACAAGAAAATGCAGTCCATTTTTCGGTTCCAGCAGCCAACAACCTCAGAACTGACCCTTCAGGCCTCTCAGGAGGCGCTGGCCTTCTAACCTAGTGACCACCATAGCAACCAGCATAGCAACCACAATATTTATGCGTTTTAGCTTATTGGATGTTGCGTTAATGCTGATAACTTTTGATCCGTGTGCCCGATTTTCATAAATGAGGTACCGTTGGAATCCTTGGATGAGGCCGAGTTCCATGCCTCTGATCAAACCCACTCTTGCAGTTCCTCGGAACCGCAAATCTAGTTTATCCTGTCATCTTTGGTCTTCGGTATTCTATTCAGTGTTGCGCAGCTGCAGCTGTCATTTGGAGCTTCCATGTTGTTACAGTCATCCATATTAATATAAACCAATATAATAGGGCAGGGCTCTCCAACATTTTTGGGAATGAGGGCTACCTGAAGGACCCCGAATCATATGGACTCAAGCTCAAAGACTTGAGACTCGACTTGGACTTCCAGAAAAATGGCTTGTAAACATCTGACACACACATACACACACACACACACACACATACAGTACAGTACACACACACACACACACACCTATGGACACATACACAGACATCCATGCATACACACAGAAGGACACACATACAATAATTATAGGCACTTTGGCTGCTTTAGCCGCTAGCCGGCTAACTCGCGTCAGACAGCACCGATTTTTTCGCGTTTTTCCCGACCAACAGTATTCCGTGAACATGATCAACTGAGATACTCAGTACACAACCGTGTTAAAATTGGCTGGATTTCTCCTTTAAGTCACAAAAACAGTGACTTCAGATATGACTTGAGACTCCACCTCAAAAGACTTCAGACTTGACTCGGACTCGAGTTTCGCAACTTTATTTTTTTACCTGTATTTCATGCAATTATTATTAAATATATTCATGTATTTATATTTTATTTTATTGGTGCACTTACTTTGGGGAACGTATGGCGTGCTGCATGTCCCCTTTGCCGTAACGCATGCACTATGTGCTCACACTCGCAGGTCAACAAATGTCATTTTACCCCAGGTCTGAGGGCTAGGGGGATGTGTTAAGTTACTTATTACGACAAGCAAAAAATATCTTGAAAAAAAGAATTGTAAAGAAACAGAGTTGTCAATTTGTGTTTCTTGAGATTGCATTGCAGTAGACCCCATAATGGTATCCTACAACTGATTTTGATACTGTACTGTTAATTCATAATTACTATTCATAATACTGTATTTAACAAAGGGACAGATCAGATGGCCAGATGGACTTGACTTGGACTTGAGCTCGAGCTCAAAGACTTGAGACTTGACCTGGACTTCTAAAAAATGGCTTGTAAACATCTATAATACACACAGACACATGGACACATACACAGGCATCCATGCATACACAGATCCATAAACACAGGACACACATACGTGCATAGACACACACACAGGTATCTGTCTCTGTGTGTGTGTGTGTAGAGGTGGGGTGGGGGATTCCTTACTTTTCCTTGGCTGGCCATCAAAAATCAGCAATGTGCTTCACCAAGATCCACCCTGTAATCAATATGCAATTTCCCTGCAGTAGATAAAAGATTGGCCCCGTTTGGAGGCCGGCCCAAAGCCAGCTGAGTTATGGGGCATCTGCATGGGGTGGGCCCTGCTTTTCATAACGTTGCCAGAGCACCCTAAATCCTGATAAAAAGATCCTCATATTGCGGGCAGATGCCTCCACTTGAAAGAGAGTAAGAGAGGGAAGGAGGGAGACAGAGAGAGAGAGAGCAAGGGAGTGCTATTTTTGATTTATATTTGTTCACACTGTTTTATCTTGCCCTACTTGGAGCAAAACAAGAGTGAAAAAGAGAAAGAGAGAGAGAGAGAGAAAAAAGTTATCATTCAATGGAGTAAAGCATTCATCCTTTACAGGCAAATGACTTGTGAAATTTCATTTGGATACCCACCCTGTTCCTTTCTCCCCCAAAACAAATCCAGTTTACTCTCCATTTTCTGTTCAACCTCCATCTTGTTCCCCTGCCATATCTGTAAACTTGTATCTTTTATTCCAGCAGAGACGTGTTTGTATTATGTTTTGGATGGAATAATGGCCACTGTGTAATATTTATCAAACGCCGGGCTGACAGATCGCTAGCTTCTACACTATGGAGTAGGAAGCCTCCATTTAGCGCTGTAACCACTTATTTGTCATAACATTATACAAATGGACAGCTGTTTGGGAGCGTGATTCATTTCAGCAGAGCGTGTCTTTATGTTTTGTGTTGTATGTAGGATTTTGTGATGTCGCGTGTTTGATCAGGGTCCTTCGTCAAATGAATGATTACTATGTGTTGTTGACACATGGAATTAGCAGAAATGGTCATTTGTCAATTTGCTCACAATGCCAAATCTGTCATCTGTCTGAGGAGGTTGTTTGTATGATGAGTCACAGTCACCAAGTGATTTGCTTTTAGTTAACACACATGGGATTTTTGTACTGAAGAAGGAACCATTTCTGTTATCAATAAATGTATTGTCCCAAATTTAGTGCCTGCAACAATGAAACTTGCTACTGTTGTCAGGAGTGGAGAGGAGAAGACAAACGGCAGCTACTTTATAGGGAAACACAAATGGAAGACCTTAATGGGATCCCTTATCGCATCCATTACTACAGAGCTCAAAGATAGTAGCCATTTTAAGGATAAAAAGTGGAGGTAGAGATTCGGTTTGGCCCCGCTGCCGGGTGAAACGCTTCTCCCGTGAAATATGGACCAATCAGCTTTTCCCATGCAATATTGACCAATCAGCTTCCTCCATCAAATATGGACCAATCAGCTTCTCCCATCAAATATGGACCAATCAGCTTCTCTCATAAAATATGGGGCTGGGAGTTCTGCGCTGAGTTTCTGTGGAGCCGAGTGAGCAGTTTCTCTGCCGGACCAGTGAGCTCTGTGGAGTGATTTAGGGGTGGACAAGCCAGGAAGTTATGCCTGTAATTTGGGCAACAGCTCCATCAGGGAGTGTTCTTCAAGACGCTAGCATCTGTGCCATCACTGGAGCTGTCTCCTCTGTCCTGGATAAATGTGTTGACATGTGTTGCACTGATGAGCACTCTAGAAGCACTGATGAACACTCTAGAAGCAGACAATGCGTTCTCTTCCACCAGCAGAGTTACGCCCATTCTCCACAGATGGGCATGTGCCCAACATAACGTGACCTGACCAGTAAACAAATAAAGCAGGAAAGAGCTAGCAAGAAAGGCTTAATGTCCTAACATTGTAATTTATAGAAAGGGACATATTTTCATTGACAGGCTTCATATTGCCCTCTCAAGCAGATTTCCACCCATAACTTTGCATTAAAAATGTCAATTATGAGCAGTGCACTGACAGACACAGCTGGCATGACTGTGAGAAGGCAAACACCAAGGCGTAAGCCAGACATTGAGAGGACTGGACTAGTAACAATCAAGTGTTCCCCATAGGTTGATTGCAAGATTGTAGAGATCAATATTATGTATAATTCAGATAATGAACGGATTTGTTGACCACATCTCTTTATGTTCAAATTAGCCTAATTAGCCTGTATTATTGGAGGGGCAAGGTGAGCAACATTGATATTTGCCTCACTGCTCTGCACCAAAACATAACCTCATTGATGGAAATAATAACCAGTTTCCCAAAATAACTAAATCCATTTGATGTACTATTTTTGTCACACATTCTGATGTAATATAAAGTCTGATTGACTCATTTGTTCTGCTGCTGGTCCATTTTCATCCCCTGCTGCTGGTCACAGTAGTCATGGGCGGCTACTCTGCTCTGCTACTCAGCTAGTGTCAGTTGGGAGGTCCTGGGGTTGAAGAATTACTTTAATGAAGCCCCACACATACACACACACACACACACACTTCCCCACCATATTTAAAAATTCCACTCAACTGGTTACTTTGCACAATGAGCAGAGAAGAGGCTAGTTCAGAGCCAGACTGCCACCCCTTCTCCCTGTGCCAAGCCTTTATGATAATTCCCATTCAGCTGAACAATGCCAGATTACCATGGGAAAAAAAGAAAGAAAAATGAGAGAGAGAAAAAAAACATGACCTGGAAGCAGTCCACCTGTTCCAGCGTCGTTGGGAGGAAAGCTTGCTGAGCTCTTCCTGTCTGCCAGCCAAAGCATGGATACTGCTGCCTTGCAAAGTTCATATTTTTTAATAAGTTGCATTACTTTGATTGACACGGCAATTTTCTAAAAAGCTCTGTTTTTTGCTCCGCCACTCCGTCATCCTGTTATCAAATTCATTTTGCGCACGCTTGAACATGGCTGACAGAGCCAGAGCACAAACAGCAGAGGAAATATTTGACTTCTGTTAAACACAGTTACAGAAGATTGGCATGCAAGATGAATGACTTGTTTACCCTAGACAGCAATGAAAGTGGTAGTGTTTTTCAAGGTTAATTTCAAATCATGTGGCATGTGTGTGCGTGCATGTGTGTGTGTGTGTGGGTCCGTGTGTGTGTGTGTGTGTGTGTGCCTGTGTGTGTGTGTGTGTCCGTGTGTGTGTGCCTGTGTGTGTGTGTGTGTGTGTTTGTGTGTGTTGCTAGTGCCATATTCTCCCCAGCATTTTCCCATTCCAGAGGGTGTGATTGGTATTTGGTTGGATTTGTCTATCAGCCTCAGTGAGTGATGGCAGGGGCCCTTAACAAGTTAATTTTCTAGTCCAGCTTCTCTGTGATTGCTGGCAGACAGAGCAATCCAGGGAGAATTAAGTCTCCCTATCTCACCACATTGTATAGGGACCCCACACCCAGCACCCTCCTCCTACAAGAGAGAGAGAGAGAGAGAGAGGGAGGGAGAGAGAGATGTGGTGGTCGGGAGATAAAACAATCCACCCATACAGATTTAGAGAGGCATCTGTCTCTCTCTCCCTCCCTCTCTTTCTTTCTCTCTCTCTCTCTCTCTCTCTCTCTCTCTCTCTCTATCTCTCTCACACTCACACACACACACCACCACACACACACACACAAACAAACACACACACACACACACAGTGACAAAGCCGTTCATCTTATTCCTAAGAGGGTGTTTTCACAGATATACTGTCCATGAACGCAAACCTAATCAAGACAGCAATATGACAGGGAAATGTGCTGGGAAGACTGTGTCCATGTCCATGTCACACTCCCCCTCTGGACACAGATTCCATTACTAAAATGTCATTACAACATTAGGGAATTCCTGTTTAATGTTCGCAAAAAAGCCATTAAAGATGCACATGGCAATGCAATTACTTGCATGGCCATCATCAGCAACCTTACAGCCCCATAAAGAAGGTAGGTAGGACAAGAGTAACATGCATGTACGGTATGACTGACAATGTTATTTACAGCATGTTGATTGTGATGTACAGTAGAATGCATGTTTGAATGTGGGTGTGTATACGAGGGGAAGAGCCAGCCCATAATAATCATACAGAACCATGAACCCACGGACAGATAGGCCAGTAGGAGGATTATTGTCTTTCACCTCTGGTGTCTGATAGGAGGCGACAGACAACACAATCAAACAAATTACAGCTGGATTCAGAAAGGCCCCTGTCCACACTCCCATGGAAGTCTGGCTAAAGTCTAATAGCCCGGCATGTAAGATGACCACGGCCCTGTCAGGGCGCTATCAGACAGAACGTCGGTGTTGCAGCGAGGGACGAGACAGGTTTCTGTGCTGCTTGCTTATGCACAGACTGGGCACTTCACGTTTTTATGCACCTGCTGCACTTTGCGTTTTTCAGAGGCGCCCTGAACAACTCAACTGAAAGCGGAAAAAAGTCTGGCATCATTCACATTTCTATTAAAAACATGCACCTTGTGTTTTACAGAAGGTAAACTATGCCCTGTCAGATTGCATCCCAAGAGTCCAACTCCTCTACAGGTACACATTAGTCCAACTTTACTACCTTGCATAACACACAGCTTCATTCAAGCAACATTAATCCAGTCCAACAGGTTGCTTAATTATTACAAATATGAACAGGCTAGAGAATGGGTGTAATAGGCCCTGCTAGCTAATGCATTAATCTGCTGCTTATTACTGTATTATCATGCAAGAAACTAATTAGCCTGGTCCATTGGAAACGGAGAGAGAGCAACAAGAGCTATAGAGGGGAGGGAGGGATAGAGAGATGGAATAAAGAAGTAAGGGATGGGGAGATGGAGGGAGAAACAGCAGGACAGAGGGAGAGATGGAGTGAGGAAGGGAAAGAGGGATGAAGAGACACAGAGTGATATATGTGGGTATGGAGAGATGAAGGGAGGAGTAAGGTAGGTAAGGGACAGGTGGAGGGGTGAAGGTAAAGAAGGGATGGAGGGAGATAAGGAAAGAGGACGGGATGGAGGGATCAGGGCTGTCTTTGAAAGGTCAGGAGACCCTGCTGACCTGCGAGCTGGAGTCTTTGGTTACTCAGGTAGATGCAGAGATCATATCTCCCCTTTGAGATCAGAAGCAGCTCTGACACCTGAGATGGGATAAACAAGAAGAAAGTAGAGAAGGTTGCTATTGTGTGTGTGTGTGTGTGTAAATAAATACTAAGGTGAAGCTTAAGTCTCTCTCAGTTTAATTACATTTTTTATCAGACAAATCTATGTATTAGAAAGTGTGTGCATTTCTCTATTTGTCTGTTTGTATTTGTCTGAGTGTATTTGAATGTGTGAATTTGTGTGAATGTGTTTTCACTTGCAAGTCTGGGACCAAAAACAAGACAGAAATGAACAGCAGCAGTAAGTAAGGGAGAAGGCAACAGAAAACATTGCAAAAAAGTGAGACTAGTAGAGAAAGGAGGAGTTGAACTACTGTACATGTTAGAAACTACAGGGTAGAAAGAAAAACTAAAAATGAGAGCAGGAGAGAGAGGATGAGAGAGACACACACAAAGTGTGTAAGATAGAGTGAGAGAGGAAGCAATAGAGAGGCAAAGACAGAGAGAATGTGATTATAGAGAGATAGAGAGAGTGTGATGTTGCAGGTCTGGAGGCTAAAGGCAGGTTGCTGTCACCTGGTTCTCCTTCCTGTCCCCTGCACGGGGGAGAGCACGCTGGTGTCACCACACGCCTGTCTCTCGCCTGCCGTCGGGGAGACATACATACGCATGAGCACCCCCCTCCCTCCTCACCCCACCCCAAACCCAGTTGCCCCTCGGCCCCCGGCGGCCTCCTGTCACCTAACATCACCCACTGTTGCCCTCGGGGTCATAGTCACCTGTCGCACCTGCCACCCCTCACTCTGCTGTCGCACCCCCGCCTCACCCCCTCGTACCCCAGGAGCACCCCTGGGTCACGGAGAGGCTCGGCGAGGTGTCGCTCTGCCTGCTGCTCCTCTCCTCCAGGTGGGGAAGACGAAGATAAGAACTGTTTTCCATGGTTCTGCTCCCTACTACAGAGGGAGCACAACCAACCTGACAGCTAGATGTGATACATTATAATGACATTATAGGTGCATCATGTCATGCCACTGTATCAAATGGAATAATATTATATAGATGGATACATATTGTTTATTCAGCTCAGGATTCTATATTTGTACAGGATAAAGGGACCATGAAATAACGGTGATCCATCAAAAAAGCATTGTTGAATCTGGACTGCGTCTCCCAAGAGATTTCTTGTTCTTCAACCATCTTGTTGTACAACCGCAAAGACACTCATAATTTTCAACACAGTGAAGTTTTTCGGTCCAACAGTGTTTTATGAAATGTAGTTTTGAATAAATGCAGAGCCATAAAAAAACATGAACCATTGGTGAAATGAGCAGTACTGGAAGCGTAGGCAGGAGTTAGAGAGTGTTATGTCGGCTTTCTGACGTCATCCTTTCTAACGCAAGTCTGTGGAGATAGAGAGAGGGAGTGAGAGAGAGGAAGAGAGAGAGAGAGAGGTCTGAGCTGGGCTAGGTGAGTAAGGCCTCATTCCCTCCCTCTCTCCCTCGTTACAACAGCCATATATCAGGGCTTCAGTCCTGACTTAGCGCATTCGGAGGATGAGGCTTTCGCCTCATTTCACCCGGAATGGGATAGATCGCTCCATTCCCTCCTAACAATCCAATCAGTCTTTGTTAAACAAGCTTGTGACTCAATAACAAAGTGCCAGCCACCGAGTGCTTCATCACCACGGTGACGCCGGCGCCTCGAACCGCCCCAGACGCCTCGACTCCATATCTGGGCCTGTAGGCAGCTGTGACATCAGCTTTGAAGTGTATTAAAGGAGAATGGCAAACCCCTCAACCGCCACTGAACTAGAGAGAGAGAGAGATGGGGTAGACAGAAGAAAGACCTGTGCTTCACGTGAAAACAGGGGCTTTTAATTGCTTTTTCTCTCCAGGATGATTAAGTGGGAAACACTGTTGTGTTTCTTTCTTTATTTATTTATTTCCATCCGTGAACTTCACTGGGTGAGACGGGAGTTGAATGAATGGTTAATGGTTTATTAGCTCAACCGTTCACATAATAATAGAGAACCGCCTATTCACACTCGAGAGCGGATCTGGTGAAAATCTACCTAAAAAGGTGAAATTTTAACTTCACAAATTAACATCTAAATTGCATGATAACTCAAGACTAATGACGAATTATCCACCAATGACTAATTTTGCCATTATTCCATTCAAAAGAGACAGAGACAGAGAAGGCAGATAAAGAGAAAGAAAGAAGGAGAGAGAAATATGGAGGAAGGGAAAGACAAAGTGAAAAGACAGGGGAAAAAAAATGAGAAAGAAAGAGAGAGGGAGGGAATATGTAGGGAGGAAAATATTACGAGAAAGAGAGAAGGAGAGAGACATATGTAAGGAGGAAAAGAGGAAGAGAAAGAGAGAGGGAGAGGGAAATAGGGAGGGAGGTAAAGAGCAGGAACAAAATGGATTACAGCTGAATGGGTGGCCAAAGGGGAGAAAATGTAGAGAGTTCTCCTTCTCTCTTCCTCTGGATCTGTGGGCTCTCCCTGCCCCTTGTCCCCCATGTACCTATAGACCTCCTCTCTGACTAAACAGCCTGACAGTATGAGGCAAACACACACACACACACACACACACACACAGCTCAGACATGCCATGTACAAAAGACCACATTCATATGGCAGGAATGAGCAGGGGATTAGTGGACTCGGTCAGTAGCAGGTGGTAATGTAGCAGAGGAGTAGACCACACATTAAGATAAGCGCACGCCATTAGGGCACACACACACTGGGCCAGGAGGACATCTCGTCAGGGCCGCCATGGCACCATTAAAGATTCAGTTTGCCTCTGAGGGGTCCCTAGTGACCAATGACCACTGTGGAGAACTGAACAGCACTACCTGTTGTCAAGACCCAGGAGATCGACATGTCAGACTTACCTTTCAGTCAGGCCACCATGGGAGGAAGAAAGAAAGAAAGAAAGAAAGAAAGAAAGAAAGAAAGAAAAAAAGAATGAAAGAAAGAAAGAAAGAGAGAGAGACTGAAAGACTGTCTGTCTGTTTGAATGAGAATTGAAAACTGATAATTGAAAAACTGAAAGAGAGAGATAACAGGGATAGACAAGAAAACGGACAGAAATAAAGAAAGAAATAAAGGAAAGAAAAATCCATGGGCTAATAGGACATGCAGTCGACTGTAAGTGACATCAGCAGCCCATTAGTTACAATTAAGCACTAATGAAGCAGAGGCTCGATTGCAGTCTAATACTCTTCGATCTCATTTGGCCAAGGCCAGCATTGTGTAAGCACTATAGTGTCTAGCCTCATGTCATAAGCCTTATACAGGCACAAAACATTAAAGTTGCCTTTCAAATGGTCCATTATGGTGTCAGACTGGATATTACTTTAGATACAGTCATCCATCTGCACAAAGAGAACAAGTCCAGCCTTCCTCATGTTCCCAGCATCCCAATTTCTCCTTAACCACCTGACACGTTTGATTTAACACTGAACCTGTGTTAAGTTTGTAATATATGTTAATATATTAAAAGGTACATTTACATAAGTCATAATCAGTGAAGGTTCTTTTGTTTTTAACTCAACAAGTAGTTATTTTACAGTAAATGTTCAGTGATATTGTTATCAATGTGCAATGCCATTCAAATCAGTATTTCCAACATGACTAAATTGAGGAATGAGGAAAGACACTGAGCACAAGTGAGACCCTGAGCTCGAGGGTATCACACAGTATTTCATGTGTGACTGTCCTGGTGAGAAATATGCATCACTGGTGCCCATTCTGTAGGTTGGAGCAGTGGAAAATGATCTGGTTTAAAGAAAGCTCTGCTGAAATACCCACGGATTTGAACTCCTCTTCAACAACTCCAGTGTATGTCACCCAAGATTGCACTGTTGCATCATTTTATTCTATCTGCAGAGGCTCTCAGAGAGAAATATTGTTCTATCAGTATAAAAACACATGTATTCGGTGTTTAATCTATCTGTAAATTGTACAACAACCACATGGTCTGAATATCCAGTTTTCTACCATCATTCCAGACGTAAATTGGGTTCTGACTTCAGTTCACATGCTTCAGTACAGTTACGCCAATGTTCCAGTACTTTCCATGAGAGTTGAAACACCATCATCACACATACAACAAATTCTCTCCCTCTCTCTCCCTCTCTCTCTCTCTCTGCCGTAACCTCAGACCTAAATTGGTTCCAACCTTCACATGCTTCAGTGTCTGTCAGTTTTACACTGCAATCACATGCATTATAGCAATAGTATCATCATGCTATACTTATTAGGTAAGCCAGACTCTCACCTGCCTAGCTATTTTCAAGCTAGCCCAAGGCGAAACTTCCCATTCTCAAAAATTTCAACTGACCATTTCAATTATTTTTTGACATTAGTATTACTGATATTTGTATTGTTTGGACCATTATTTTTTAGCATTTAACACTTTGCTTTTGTCTTTGTAGTCATATCCCATCATATATATATTCAGCTTCTTGGTTTGCTGTGGGAGAATCGTATGTGTGCTGTAGGTCACGACCAGCCTTGTAAGCGGAGACGTGATGCCTCGGAACCTTTCCATAGCACATAGGGACCTAATTGCACATTGATGAGGGTTATAGACGTGAACTAGACATGACAGTGAAATCGATCAATGGCACATCTTCATGCAAGTTTTAGGAGATGGGTAAGATTAAAAGATAGGATAGGTTCCAGTGCTGCACATACGGAGATGGGTGCTGATTAATAAAATAGAGACAAGACTTCTGAAGGATGACAGGTTGTCTCAAGCAGCCAAATGTTGCAATCCGTTTTCTTATCCAAGCATGCAATCTTTGCTACTTTCACTCACATGCAAAACTCACAGACACAGTAGCACTCTGGATCAAACACATGCACACACAATTCCCTGAGAATGACCTACAAACAGTGCTCTGGAATCAAACAAAGTTGTTGGTTTGCTTTGGAGTTAGCAGGAGAGACTGCTGGTGGAACTCTGAAGGCTGAGTAAAGTGGAACAGAACTGGCTCCAGGGCCCTGTAAAAAAAGCTAAACACACAAGCTCAGGCACACACACACACACACACGTTCACAAACATACACAGCGAGGGAACACCTTCACAGAAAACGTACAGCTCTGCAGTCTGAAAGACAACAAACAAGCACATAAATATACTGTATATAAAATAAAAACAAAAATGGAAAAGAACACACACACACACATACACATAACAACAACAACAAATGGTATACAGTCCAAAATATTATAATTACAATTTCTATTTTTAGTGATGGTTTAGTATATGTAATTAAACACATACACAAGATAATATATATATCATGCTATCAAAATGTATACTACGTATAAATAATAATATGGAAAGCTGAAGTTATGAAACTAAATAATGTTTGTAAAAGATCTGGTCTCTGGAGCAAACTACAAAGAAGGTCTTAGAAGATGAGAACACTCGCTTGGGGACCTATCTCAAGACTGCTTCATGGACTCTGGTATGTTGTCTATACCAGTGTTTTTCAACCTTTTTTGTGCCACGGCACACTTTTGACACTTAAAATGTCCCACGGCACACTAACATCCTGTGTGAAGAAAAAATAAACATACCATAGCCTAAAATGTCAAATAATTCACAGATATGGCCTTATTATCTCTTCTATGCAAGACCTGCTCAATAAAACAAGTGCCCTCTGTTTCATTTGTAGGTGACTATATCTAATTTAATTGTTGTTATGAACTGGATATGTGATAATTCTGTGAATACTGGATATGGGGCCCCCATTGTACAATGCCTGCATACCACAAATAGTGCAATCATACAATCAATGAGAGCATGTGGTTATAAATTCTTTGAATTTAAAAACTGTTCTTTAATGAACAGTTGCTTTTCTGGACCAGTGAGTGACATTTGGGTAATTTTCTGCGGCACACCTGATGATCTCTCACGGCACACTAGTGTGCCCCGGCACAGTGGTTGAAAAACACTGGTCTATACCTTTGTGTGTGTGTGTGTGTGTTTTTGTGTGTGTGTGTGTGTGTGTGTGTGTGTGTGAGGCAGAGAGAGTGTGTGTGTGTGTGTGTGTGTGTGTGTGTGTGTGTGTGCGTGTGCGTGTGTGTGTGCGTGTCTTTGTGTATATGTTTGTGTTTTTTTCCTTTTAGAGTGAAAATGAACAAATGAGTTGGTGTTCACTGTACTATAATGTCCATGAATAGGCTGTCACCAATATGTGTGGTCCTGAAATGCACTTTCCCATACACTTTAGAAATGCCAAATATTTCTAAAGACTATCTGTATTCAGCATCTCTTAAGAGTCTAGCACTCTTGAGCCCTTTGAGCAGATGTTATTTAGGGCGGTGTTCATTTTCTGTCAGAGAAAAGGAAGAGAACTTCTTCTACGAGCAGCAATTGTTCCTGTGCAGGCAAATCTACCACATGGCACTTGAAATGGAGCAATCTAATATCAAGAGAGGGCTCGCTATTCCCAGATTAATCCATTCAGGCTGGGAGCGCTGCTCGGTCAGGAGGCGGATGAGAGTGTGGAATGTGCTCAGCCCCCTTCTCCAGTTTGCCGTTGCCGTGGATCAAAGACGTCTCCCCGCTCTGTGACGCGAACAAAGGCACGCTCTGTGCCTCGTCTGAGGATGGGGGTGGGTGAGGGCAGGTCGGGCCCGCTGGGGAGAGGGGATTCCGCGAGCGCGTCTGTTCGAGAGGGAGAGAGCGGCGGACACTTTCTCTCTCCCCGGATCGTTTTTCCATCGCTTGCATCGGAAAGGGGCCCCCAGTTGTTGGCCGCTAAAGCGGGCGAGATGTAATTAGGCCCGTCCGCACAAAGAGCCCCACACTCTGCGCGGCGGATGGATGGCTCATTAGGAGATGGGAGATTAGATAGCACCAGGCTCCGGTGTCCTCCTCACCAAGACCCGGGGAGCGCACCTGCCTGCTTAACCCGCAGCGCTGGGACCCGGCCTTCACAGGTGACCCTCCTCACCAACCAAACCCTACCCAACACACACACACACACACACACACACACACACACAGCCACCCCAACTTCTCTTCCCCTTACAACTACCCACTTCCCAGACCCTGAAATTACCTGCCGGACAATAGCCGGCCGTGTCCCTGGGGGCGACTAATGGATGCTGGAGCACAGGGCCAGCGTGAGGAGGGGAAGCAGTGAGGGGGGGGGGTTGGGTTTCAGTCCGGAGGGACAGGAGGCCTCCGCTGTGCTCCGCCTCTCTCTGGCCATGCTAGCCATGCCGCTGTGCCCGTAGGAAAGGGATGTATCATATTAGATTTTCCTCGTACGTTTCCTCTAAATTTCTGTTAAAAAGAACAAGGTCAGCTTTGTACGGATGTTTGATTTTTGGCTTTGCACTTAAGGCTTGGCCAGTGCTAATGGATCTTTTAATTTGAAGAATAGGATTGCCTTTGAAGGACGGACGAGTGAATTAGTAAAACATTTACATTTCTCTAAAGAGCATAATTTCCTTTTCATTAAGCAGCCATATTTCATAACACTTTCTATGAAACACAGAACATTTACAGTAAGCGTAGAGTTCTTTACATCTGGCCAACCTGATGTACTGTACTGCATAAATTCCTCTTGGTTAATGCCAGCTTTTTGCAGTGTGTCCATTCAAATCACAGCTTCTGGACGTGAACCCATACATTTCACTGTAACAAAATGACCGAGACAAGAGTTTGAAGAGGAGTGCAACACAGGTGTATCATTACTCTGTCTCCATCACTCTCTCTCTATCTCTTTTCCCCTCTTCCTCTCTTCACCCCCCTCTCTCTCTCTCTCCTTCCCCTGTCTCTCTCTATCTCTCTCTCCACATCTGATAAACAAAGAACTGAAGAGCAGCTCTTTCCAAGGAGCACCTGCAAATGACCGCCTGCACTTCAAAATTGTGATCACCACTGCAGCATGTTGAAGTACCTTCCACGAGAGCCGAAACCCCATCATCACACAGACAACAAACTTCCTCTCGTATCTCTGTCTCTTTCTCTTGCTCTCCCTCCAAACCACCCACTGCACCAGAAACATTTAACACCAAAGTGTAGTGCTTCTCTCGCTTGGTCTGACCGGTGCATTTAAACCCTTCACTTTGGAGAGCTGAATATAGGCAAAGTGCCTATGAATGGGAATTATTCACTCTGTCTGTTTCTTTCTCTACCTACATATTTTCAAACACACACACACCTGCACTCACACACGCACAAACACACACACACACATGCCTACATACTCATGCACACACACACACACACACACACATACACCTACGGACTCATATACTGTATACACACACACACACACACACATACACATAAGCACACACCTTGACATGTCCAGTACTCCTCAGCACCTCCTTCCCAGTCCCCCTCTCTCTCCATCTCTCTCTCTCTCTCCTCTCTCTCTATCTCTCTCTCTCATTCTAGCCTTCCTTCCTCCCAGACTCCCACCCACCCTGTGCTCAGCATCCAGTGAAGCCTAACAAGCGAAGCTGTCAAACGGCACTGCAGCGGGCCCCACTGGGTCAGGCCCAGAACTCAACAGCTATCAATCCCACAGTCCAGACCATCCCGTGTCCAACACGCCCCGCTGAAGTGACAGGAGGAGGGGAATACATGGGAAAGAACGACTGGAGTGGAATACAAAGGGCCTTTGGGGCTGAAACAATTTTATTATGTCAGAAATAAAGAAGGGAAAAAAGAGAAAAGAACGGCCAAGAACAAATAAAAGAAAATTGGGTGGGAAACGTGTGTGGCATGCACACATGTCTAGACGTGAGACCTTTCTGCCAGAGTGACTCATAAAGACACAGACCCTTTCCTGCCTCACTGCTCTGACTGTGGTCACCATCCGCAGTAGACTTCGTATGCACATGTGCGTATATGTTTGACCCCTTCCTGCCCCACTGCCCTGCACTGACACCTGCAGCAGCCTTTGTAGTGAGCTGCGTGAAGCCAAACACACGCCATTCATTTGTCAATGTGATTACGTCCCTCATCATAAAAAGCCTCTGGGTAAATATGGAATGCTTTATCGAACGTTACAGTACATAAAAGGCTATTGTGATGGAGGAGATGACATCTGCTTGAGTATTCTGCAGTTAGCGGACCCTGCGTCCATTCACTACCCATTTCTACCTCCAGTTCCAGAGGCCACAACCGTGTGTGTGTGTGGGGGGGTGGAGGGGGGTAATTGGAGAGTATGCTTTGGTGTGAACCTTGGCGTTCTATATTTTCATAGAGAATAAAATAGTATTTGCACTGAGTGAAAGATGAGGAGCGCTTGTAGTCGAGAATTTTTTTTAATCTTGTTGTTTTTTGCCTTAGACAGACAAAACAAACATTGGCTTTGTGATGCTTTCATTTAGTGGTAATGGGTTGCATTTACCTGAATTGCGCACTGCCAACGTGTTGCAGGTAAGCATAGTTTAATACGAGCAAATTGGCTTAATCTTGCTTAAATACAGACATAACTAGATGTACCGCAGAACGGTACAAAATATGATCGCCGCCCAGTCCAGCACATTTTTTCCACAAAAAGAAATCACGCTGAAAGGCCTATATGATTCTAACTGTCTCACTAAATTGCATTATCCACACTCAATTCTCAATGGTATCTGCTAGACAACAAGTACCAAAACATGATTAGTTCATAGATTTCACATTTTATACAACCCCACCTCCATCTTGCCTGTTTATAATTCTGAGAAATTCTTGATTGTTTGTGTTATGTTTATGTTATGTGTGTGTGTGTGTGTGTGTGTGTGTGTAAGTGTGTGTGTGTGTGTGTGTGTGTGTGTGTGTGTGTGTGTGTGTGTGTGTGTGCTTGTGTTTGTGCCTGGGTATGTGCCTGTGCATGCAAGCGTACATATGTCTACTGTGTGAGTGTGTCATAATGATGATTACTGTGAATGTATGTGTGTGTGTGTGTGTGTGTATCTGTTTGTGCACATGTGTGCACATGAAATGGGTTAACATGACCCCTGAGGCAAACATACGGAAAAAAAATGGTCATCCTAGGCCCTACAGTTCTCAAGATATTCACAGAGAACTGTGTCTGCCCTACCCTCCTTTCGGGGTCCAGTCCAGCGGGGGCTACAGATCAAAAACGAAAAATGACGGTTCCATGCTATCCATGTGGGGGTACATGCCCACCAAGTTTCGTGTACCCCGGTCTTTCAGTGTCCTGGGAATCCTTGTTGGTGTACGTCACTAAATGTAGACATAAATTATTTTATTGTAAGGCCCCCCATGTATACAAAACTTGGCATGCATTCGGAGGGTGTCATAATGATCCTACGCTTTTAATTTTGGGCAGTTTTGACCTTGTCAGCCAGAGAAATTGTGATCAAAACACCTAATTTTTTGCTTTTTAATTTTTAACTAGGTGGCGCTATACATGAAATAAGTGGTAATGGGATGGGTTGACATGCCCCCTTAAGACCAACATATAAAAAAAGGTGGACCTCCTAGGCCCTACTGTTCTCGAGATATTCACAGAAAACTGTCTCCGGCCACCTACAGGCCAGTTGGTGTATAGTAACATAAATTAATTTATTGTGTGGCCCCCCCATGAACGGAATTCCACGAAACTTGGCATGCATTCAGAGGGTGTCATAATGATCCTACACTTCCAATTTCGTGCAGTTTTGACTATGTTAGGTCACAGATACCTGCGATTACAACACCTCATTTTTACTTTTTTCTGTTTAACTAGGTGGCGCTATACATGAAATGAGTGGTTATGGAATGGCTTGACATGGCCCCTTGATATCAACATACAAAAAAAAATGGTCCTCTTAAACCTTACGGTTCTCGAGATATTCACAGAAAACTGTGTCTGCCCTACCCTCCTTTCGGGGGGTGCAGTCCAGCGGGGGGGCTACAGATCAAAACGAAAAACGATGGTTCCATGCTATCCATATGGGGTTACATGCCCACCAAGTTTCGTCTACCCCGGTCTGTCAGTGTCCCGGGAATCATTGACGGAAATTTGGACATGCGAAAAAGAAAAATAAAAAAAAAATAAAATATATGACTAAACCTTCGCTGCGCGGCGGTCATAATTACGCAGGTTTCACCAAGGATAGCCAGGATTTTCATTTTGCTGCAGAAAGCTCTTCTGAAAGCCAAAATACCCCCACTTTTTCTTTAAATGAATAGTCTGAAACAATTAATCCCATCACATTATGAAGGCAGTTATATCCGCACAAGATTATACTAATCAACACTGGTGGCCACAGACAGGGCTTTGAACCAGATTTTCCCCCCAATTGGTTTGTTCCATGTTAACGTATTATATAAAATTGATGTTCCATCAAACATTAAAAAAACACAATAGGCTACATTATAAGCGGCATAACTGTAATTCTGACATGTCTACTGTACATATTTTTCAGTATTAAACCTGAATTAAGACAAGGAAATGTTCTGCCATGTAATTTATTGGCAAACAACTGAACACATATCCATTATACTTCTGACATACTGTAGCTCAATTGGTGCAAATGACAAATAGGACAGGCTACATAGCTGCCATTGAGAACTTCAATCGACCAAACCTTTCATCAAAAATACAAAACCACAAAGCATTACAGTATTTTCCTGTTAATGCTTTTGTGTTTCCTCGCCTATCAGCCCTTCCACCTCTCTCTTCTCCCCTCGCTCTCACCTCCTCTGGTTGCAATTAGACAAATGAGACATCCTCGATGACATCCAGCTTTGAACGATTTCCAGGGGCGCGAGCTGGAGGACAGAGGCTGTATGCAAATAGATGTTTGAGATCCACCCAGAGCAGTGGAACACGGAGCAAAGCAGCAGAACACAGAGCCGAGCAGTAGAACACAAAGCTGCATAGAACAGCAGATAGAGTGTACATACAGTAGCTCTGCTGGAAAAGAATGTGTTCCATAGGGGAGTTCCAGTTCAGTTGTTGAATGTGACACCACCACTGTGGCCTTCAATGTAACCAGCACAGTCTGATGGCATGGGCCAAGCCAAGGAGATGGAGACAACTAAGAGATGGATACCCAAGAGCGCAACATGCAGGCTCTATAGAGAAACCCATCAAATGATGATCCTACTCACATTCACACACACACACACACACAGACATACGCACACTCATCTAGTCTCTCCCCACTCCTCTCTCTCTCTCTCTCAGTTGGTCATTTTATTCATGTGGTACCTCTCCCACGCTTGTAGGCAATAAAGCACATTGTTAAAGTGACATGCAATTACCCCGGTTCTCTTTTGAGTAATTAAGTCAGCGCAGCTTATTATGTGAAAATGCATAAAGGAGTCAGATGATCGATACTGCAGATGGAGAAGGACAAACTCATTTCTCTGTGTTTGGCTGCCAGAGGATGCAGTGATTTTAAGGCACTGTTTCCCCCTACACCAGCCCTAATTTCATTTATTTATTTCTCTAATCAATTTTATGATGCACAAAATGCACACAAAGCAGACTACATGCAGATGCATGGCCCACCGGCGGACACATAAATTTACACTAACACAAGCAGAGGAAACACTGCCCCTTCACCACTCACGTTATAATCCCGGAGGTTTGGGCTGAACCATTCATCACTGCAGAATTAAACTGTGAGGGAGACATATTAAACCTTCAATTAAAATCACAGATGTGAAATGCCAACACATTTAAGTCTTGATTTACATAGCTGAAAGGCCAAATCAATCACCTGGCTCTCCTTTTTTTTTTTTTTTTTTTTTTTTTTGGGAAAACATACCTGTTAAAGGAGCGGGGGGGGTATAATGAAAGGCAGAGCAGGGTCCATGAGTGAAGAGGAGAAAAGAGAGAAAGAATGGTGGGAGTAGAGGAGAGAATGAGTGGAGGACAATGGGCGAAGGGGAGATAGATGGGAATAGGGGCATAAACACAATGTGTGCGCCCTCTCAAATGAAAATCCAATTTTGAAAAAGGCTCCTGGAGTTTATAGTGGAGGGGGGAGGGAAAAAGCAAACAAAGAGAAGGGCTGAAATTGGCCTGCTGGTGGAGAAGAGGTGCCCAGATGAGCCTGCGCATGGAGGGGAAAAAAAGAGGAGAAGAAAACGCATTGCAAATCCGCAGGGCCTGAAGAGAGACAATGATCTTCAATTACCAGATGCTCTGTTCGCAATTTCAGACAAGAGCGAAAAAGAGAGGGGGAGAGAGGGAGAGGCAGAGAGAGATAGTGATTGATAGAGGAGAGAAATAAAGGTGTGTATTTATATATGAATGCATGGAAGAGTGGCAAAAAAATAGAGTGAAAAGAAGTGAAATGGACCATGAGGCACGATGGGAATAGACAGTGAAACAGAGGGAGAGAGAGAAAGAGGGAGAGGGAGACAGACAGAGAGAGGGTGAGATGGAGAGAGAGGAAGAGATAGAGAGAGGAAGAGATAGAGAGAGAGAGAGAGAGAGAGAGAGAGAGAGAGAGAGGGAGAAAGAGAGAGGGACAGAGAGAGGCTGGTGAACCATCATTTCTATTCATTCCATGAAATGTTGAGGTGCACGAGTAGGAGTCTAGGAGATGGAGTGAGTTCACAGCCTCTCCACTTCCCATTCCAACCTTTTTATCCACCTCTCTCCTCTGCTCCTCTCCTCTCCCATCCCAACCTTTTTATCCACCTCTCTCCTCTGCTCCTCTCCTCTCCCATCCCAACCTTTCCTCCTCCACTCCCCTTTTCAACTTCTCTCCTCCCCTCCACGACTTCTCTCCTCTCCTCCCATCCTCGGCTTCTCTCCTCTCCTCCCCTCCCCGACTTCTCTCCTCTTCTCCACTCCTCCTCTTCTCTCCTCCACTCTTCTACTTCTCTCCTCCCATCAGCAGCTCATATCATTTGTAAACACTCTGGGCTCGTTGTATTACATTCATCCACAAGAGGCTGGCTTTCCCCTTGCCCTCCCCACTTCACTTTACTCTCTCTCTCTCTCTCTCTCTCTCTCTCTCTGTAGTTATTTCTACCCTGCTCTTTCTCTTCTTCTTCATTGCTCTCTCTTTATTTCTACCCTGTTATATCTCTTATTCCACAACTCTCTCTCTCTCTCTCTCTCTCTCTCTCGATTTCCATCCTTTGCCATGGAAAGTAAGTAGGCATGTGAATAGTGTTTCTCTGCAGCGCTGGTGCCTGCAGGCGGAGGACTAAACACGAGTCCATAGAGGTCCTTAGTCCTGGGTGCTCCTCATCTCTTTATGAAGTCAGATGAATCTTAAAGGAACATCACATTTTTGGGGGAAAATAAGCAGATACCCTTCTCTCCTCAAAAACCCAGTCGGACGCCATTAGCCTAGCTTAGCATAATTCACTGGACGGAGGTTAGCCTATAGCTCACCTTTTGCTAAAGGTTAGATATGATCGACTTCCAGTGAATTACGCTAAGCTAGGCTATCTTTAAAGGAACTATATGGATTTCTGGAGTATTCGAGTTGTCTTGAACGCAGCCACATGTCACTCTTCCATTTCCATTTACAGCGCCACGTGTGGCACAATGTGGAGAGTCAAGTCGAGATTAGCTGGTTTGCATGCTAACTTCAGTGGATATTTGGTCAATAGTTAGGCACATGTGCATTTTTGACATGAGGTTAAAATGTGTTTCATCACATTCTGGTGCTATTTCAAGGACTTTTTTGGATGTTTTAAACTAAAGAAAACGTATATACTTGTATATTTGAGCACCTGAGATTCTTTAAGACTCTTTGATGGCAAAAAACATCAAGTCTCCTGTTGATTTGTAATAGCAAAGATATATAGTGTCAACAATCAAAAACATAACAGCATGGCAACGTTTAGAGTTGATATGAAAACCCACATGCGGAAATCTGGTCACTAAAATGGTGATCTTTGAAAGACTGCATGTAACCACAACCTACTAAATCTTTACATGCACTTCACTGTACATCATCATCAAACTATAATGGCCAATAGGCCTATCATTATTTACTCAGAAAATCACTCCTGGCAAAATGCTAACTTGCATTTTGACCGATGAAATTAATCATTATCAATTCTGTGTCTGTGAACTCAAATGCCACCACCAAGCCTCTCTCTATCGCCTTTCTTCTCTTTATCTCTGTCTCACTTATTCCAGCATTCACTTATATTGTCCTTACTTATCCCCTCGTCTCTCTCTCTCTCTTTCCTTCTCTCTCCCTCTCCCTCTTTCTCTCTGTCTTTTTCTCCCCCCTTCTCTCTCTCCCTCTTTGACTGATGAACTCATGGTGTCATCTCAAGCGTATTGGTGCTGCAGGCATGCCTCTGTCACCACAGCCACAATAGCAGCTGATTGGCCGACCGGCTCCCTAGGAATCAATTACGAGTCGTGGCGCAGTGCCTGCGTATCCCTGTCCGCTCGCCCGCTGATGCCCCGCCGCGGGACGCACCACTCCGCTCCGCGCCACCCATCTCCGGTGGCACATCTAATGTGCGCTGCCGCTGCCGGGAAGAAAGCCGTGCTTACGCTGCGGCTCCGTCTCCGTTGTTGCCATCGGTCACGCTAATGCGTGTTAATCAAATGAAGCCCGAGATGAAGGGAGGATGGTGGGGGTGGGGGTGGCGGAGGCCACTCGAGCCACACTGCACTGTCATTCGATTTAAAAGTAATCAGCGTAATTTGGGCGATAACAGTGTGTTGCGGGATGTTGGCAACCATGGGTGGCGGCGGAGGCTTCTGATATGACGGCAACAACATTCCCTGTCCCCGTGCCAAGTCACGACACATAATTGCATTCCCTTCACATCGAAACACTCTGAGTTCATCAAGAAGTTATTTAGTTAGGGATGTGTGTGTTTGTGTCAGAGAGTGTGTGTTTGTATGATATATTTCACACCCGATCCACTTTACGCACTGTTACCTGTGAATAATATTAGAGGCAAATATCAGGATCATAGCTGAAGAACACAGATGCGGAGGATTTGAAAGCTTGTCTTTAACCCCACTAAAAGAGCCTGGGGTCATAATCGGCCTAATTAAATCTGAAATCTTCCCCAGTTTTCCAATTGTGATTCGGCACCAGATAGTGAAAAGTGGTTTATTTATTTCTTTGTGTCGCCCACAAGGGAACAAACAGTGTTTAAGATTCATCAGCAACTGTCATGTTTCTCTCTCCACGGCTCTGCGCCATTTGAAAGGGAAGCCTTGGGGCTTCCTTAACACAAAAGCCCCGTTAGTATACCGCTTTAATTACACACAGTCTCTCCGTCTCTGTCAAAGCCTCCCCTTTCTATCTCTCTCTCTCTCTCACACACACACACACACACACTCCCTCTTTCCCTGTCTGTCTCTCTCTCTCTCTCTCTCTCTCTCACACACACACACACACTCCCTCTTTCCCTGTCTGTCTCGCAGTCTCCTCTAGCTCCTCCTCTAGCTTTCTGAAACATGACTGGACACCCATCACAAGCACACAGAGATGCAAACAAACAAATTGGCACCTTCCTAAAATAGTCTCTTTTTTTAGATTTTTCTGAAAACACAACAAAGTTAACCAAAAATTGAACAATGATGATTTAGGAGGAAAAAAATCATTTTTGTCAAAAAATGACTTATGCCATTATTTTAGGAAGGAGAGAAAATGCAATCAGACATCACTGCTGATGTAGTTTAGTTGTTCTGTCTCCCTTTGCAAACCCAGCTGTAACATCTCTGTTTTTTTCTCTCTCTCTCTCTCCCTCTCTCTCTTACACACACAGAGACACACTCATACACACTCTTTCTTTTCCTGTCTCCTTGAAACAGGTGGCAACAGAATCCAGCTCCTTGAAATTGGTTCCTCCATGTCTAAGCTTTGAGGGGAAATGAAATCCCATCAATATCTCCCTTCCTTTGTGCATCCCATGCCCACACTTTTCTGTGGCACTGTGCGTGCCAGGGAGTGCCAGGGCCTGGGGGTCCTTGGGGAGCACTGCTCTGCTGAGGTGGTGGGTGCTGTGCGGGCGTGGGCATGTCTTTGGGGGATCGTGCCAATCAGAAACAGCTTAGAGTGAAGAGGGGCCTTAATGCTCCCACAGCCTGGCATAACAATGAGCCCTCCACTTAATGCGCTCGTATCTCCAGGGCAACGCTCCTCTCCCGGTCCCGGTTGTGTAACTGGGAGTAGGGGGACCCTCGTAAACATCCCAGAATATGCAGGAGCATGTGCTTCAACATAAGCATGTTCTCATGCTGATGACCTGTATTAGCATGGTATGAGAGATGTCATGAGCAATGGAGATGCAGCAGGCATGTGGGAATGGCATTGGAGAGGGTTGCTGTAATTGTTTTATATTATTATGATGACAGTTGATAATGATCATGATTTAAAAACTGCAATACTGAAAAACAAAACTGATGTAAACTGATCTCCTTGACGTACACAAAAACAAAAAAAAAACTGATGGAAACTGTCTCCTTGACGTACACAATCATTCGAGCCTGCTGTTTCCACGGTGACAGAAAGACGTGTCAGGCACATTCCGCTCTCTGACCCCCAAAAAAGGGCAACACACAGAATCCGCTTCCTGGACAGCATGACACGTGACACATTTCCAACGCAAGCCATTGCCATGGTGATGCCGTACCTGATGCTAACACACCACATTTACTAAACCTGAGACTACTGTAACTGGATACGCTGTAGGTGCTGAGGTCAGAACAAAGCTGGTTTTACAGCAGCTCTGAAACAGTTCTGGGTCTGCTGATGGGTTGGTCGGTTCCAGAGCCAGACGATAATAACTCTGAGGCTTCTGAAGAGGTTCTGAAATATCTGCATCCCTCCTTCTCTCTCTCCCTCCCCCCCCTCAGTGCCCCCCCACCCCCTCTCTGTCCTGCTACTGCTCTTGGGTGTGCGGTGGGCTACCCACAAGCCCTTGGGATGGCGTCCAACTTTTTAATTAAACAAGAATCCAGCATCCCCTGAGCACTGAAGATAAAAACGTCCCATAAACACGAGCAGGGTGTGAACATCCAGTCCTCTGGGAGAGGCTCAGCTACACTGAGAGACCATCTCTAAAGACTGCGCCATTAACACAAACACCTCCTAACCACCAGGCCTGCCACTGAAGTCAGTCTGCTCATTCAAGAGGAGCAAATGCTCTAAGAAGTAGTGCGACACATATTTCCATACAGTGCTTTGTTGCTGAGGCTCCACTGGTTGACCAATGTGCTTACAGCACCTAAGGTCAATAGTTAGGCATCCAGCAACCATACATGGGCTACAAATAAAAATGCAGGCCCAAACTACAGTGTTATTCACTACACTAAATAACTAACTGTGCATGACAACGTAAATATAATCATATTTATATCTATGTCTGTGTCCATAATAGCTTGTGGACCTTGTGTGGGTGCTGCCTTGGTCAGCTGGAATCATCAGTGTCTTGCCTTGGTCTGTGGGGGGCTATTTCAAAGGGCAGAGAGAAATGGAATTAATGAGGCTGAAGAAGATAATCTAGCGGCCCATCACCCAGCTGAATCAGCTGCTCAGCGATCAATGAATCAGCTGGCCATCCTCACAGAAGAGAGCGGTGCTCATTCATGATGGCTGAAAACTCCTTAGTATCACACTTTATTATTTTACACACGAGTACATTACACTAAACTATCAATATAAAAAAAACACCCCTCAGTTATAAGGAAACATCTGCCTCTGCCGATCTCATCTCTGCTCATTCCATCATGATTGTAAACTATTAAAAAAGTGTTGCAAAAGTGTTATCAGTTTAAACATAAAAATGCGGAATGGTTTACTTTTATTTTATTTTATTTCATTCTACCTTTATTTAACCCTCATCTCTTTCCCAAGTGGGCCCTGGCCAAGAGGGCAACACACAGAAAGAAAAAAGACAGCACTGACCAAAGGGAAAAAAACAGCAGACATACAAAAACAATCTAGCTTTAGGGTTAAAAGGTTATCTTAACCAGAGCCGAATACTGCCCTGCACTACACTGCTATGCTATACACTACACAAGAAAGATGTCCCTAAATATCAACTATAGGCTACAAGGGTATGATGAATTACACTAAACAAAGGGTAACAAAAAAGAACATATGTTCCATTTGAATGATCCTGAAATGGCTTACCATGTACACAATAATAATCATTGCATAAACCCCCACTGACTTTGACAAGAGTATTGTGTTCAGTAAATGTCATTACAGACATGTTCCCCACAGGAAATGAAGCACAATGATGATAGACAACATATACAAGGACAATGACACCACCACTGCACACACACACACACACACACACACACACACACCTATACACACACACACACACACACACACACACACACACACACACACCTATACACACACACACACACACACACACACACACACACACACACACACACACACACACACACACACACCATATACTGTAAAGTGAGTAAGAGTAAGTAAGAGTGAAGGTGCTGTAGCTGAGATGGTTCTAGGTCTCCTGAGCACCTTCACACACTGCGTGTTTTAATGAAGCTCAGGAGACTTAGAACCATATTTTGCTCTCTACGGTGTGTGTACTGTATGTGTGTATGTGTGTGTGTGGGGGGGTATGTGTGTGTGTTTGCGTGAGTGAGTGAGTGTGTGTGTGTGCACACACAGGTGGGTGAGTGTGTGTGTGTGTAAACGTGCATCTGCTTGACTTTCTCAGATGTTCTCTGTCTTCTCTGCATTCCCTCATGGGCCATCTCTTTCCAATATATCCCATTAAATGAACTCTCTGTCACACACTCTCTCTCTCCCTCTCTCTCTCTATCTATCTCTCTTTCTCTCTCTCACTCTTTCTGACACACACACAAATACTTATATCTCTCAGCAGATATGTTTGTATTGTAATATGGTCTGTGTTGCTTTATTGGGGCTGTGAGCTTCTGATGTGCTGATCAGGCCCATTGCTGTCTTATGTAACAGTGGTACACACACACACACACAAACACACACACACACACACACACACACATATGCACACACACACAAACATACACACACACACACACACAGGTATAAACACTCTCAAAGAAAGACACTTTCTTACACACATACATACACTCATACATGCAACACATTCACACACACACAGACAACTAGACATGCATGCACACACACACACACACACACCACAGGCCCTCCGCTGTTTTATGAAAGTGTGGTAGCGTTCAGTAGCCCCAAGTCTTCCCCTGTGTTTGGATGCTCACAGAGCTGAGAGGAGAGGCAGGGCGCGCGGCGTGAAATGAAACGACAGAATAAGCTGATGCATCAGAAAAAAAGAAAGAAAGCTGTTATGCATGATGAGAATAGAGAGATTGAAGAAAAGCAGGATGCACAGACAGAGGGAGAGAGAGGGGGACAGAGAGAGAGGGACAGAGAGGGAGAGAGGACGGTAAAAGAGGAGAGGGATTTTGGCTAGGACACAGGGAGACTAGGGGATTTACACTAAAGAAGAAGGAGTGAGAAAGAGAGGCAAGTTTGACTATAAGCAACAGACTGATAAAAGAGTTCATCAAAGTGGTATGAAACAGTCTGGATTTGTTTTATTATTTATATTAAGTAGAGACACATTTGAAGTCAGAACAGAGCTGACAACTCAGTTGACAAATGTACAAAGGCACCGCATGAGGAGATGACTGAACTGAACTGGATCGCATCATAGCCTTAACTCCCATGGAGGCCTAGAAAGACAACCCCACACATCATTACCTATTTACGCTTGACTTTTGACCTCCACAATCACTGCAGAGTTCTATACCTACAGTACTTGAACTGTGTGTCGGTTCCTCTCAATGTCCCACCCACACACACACACACACACACATACACGGACACACACACACACACACATGCACACACACGGACACACCTACACACACACACAAACACACACACACATAAATATATATCAATACGGACACATACACATACACACACACATACACACGCACACAGTCATAAGAGTAGAAGGCTGGGGAGTCTGAGCTCCTGTGTGTGGTTGCTGCAGCCCTGGTCCTGCTGCGCGTGTGCTGATGCAATGCCCATCGGCACATAATATACAGCATTTAGACAAGCCATACGCCCAAATGCCAACGAGCAGGCAGAACTGAGGTATCTATTTAGCAGACAGTTTTACAGCGCCTAAATTCACTTAGGATGAAATTTACTCAGAAGACAATACAGTATGCTGACTAGAGACTGGGTTTTTTGGTGCTAAATGGTTTTTTTTCCCCAAAGAGCAGCAGAGGGCTGAAGTTTAGCAGAAAAAAGATGAAAAACAACAATTTAGTGCGTTATTTCCTTAATATTTCAGCAGTGTTGTAGGCCTATATATATTTATTTTTTTTACTTTGAGTTAAGAACACTTCAGGAGGGAGAGAGAGAGAAAGAAAGAGTGTGACTGGGGGAGGAAGGGAGAGAGAGAGAGAGAGAGAGAGAGAGAGAGTATAACAATAGCCTGTACAAAGCTGGAGGGGGTGTATATGATTATGTCGGAATGCTTCATATGTCAGTAGACTGAGCAGCTCTTGCTGTCAGAAACCCCATTTATCACATGCCAGGGTTATGTACAAAAAAACCCCATCAAACACACACACACACACACACACACACACACACACAAAAAACACACACAAAGAGCTACCAGCTAAAAACTAGCCACTGTGCACATGGCTGTGTATTGATCGCACAGAACACTACTAGCTTTTAGCTGTGACACACAAGGAAGGAATCACTTAGTACATCCGCAAGAGCTGTGAGGAAAAGAGAGTCAGGAGAGACAGAGAGAGAGAGAAAGCAAGAGAGAGAGAGAAAGAGAGAGTGTGAGAGTGAGTATCTACCCGATGTCTGTATGTACATGTTTTGATATATTATTCTTCATATTTAATGGCTGTTTGTACAGTACACAAACCCTATATGGGATTCCAATAAAGCACACTTGAATTTGAGAGAAGGTGTTGGGTTAGGACCTGGGGGTCATCCCTCTTGCCTCTGAAACCTTGACCTGACGTGCCCTGAGGTCATCTCGGAGGATGAAATGAAGGGTCATGAAGCAAACAACAACAGTGGACCTCCGGAATGTCCAGGGGGCCGAGCTGCATGGAAGAAGCAATAAACAGTGTGGAATGAAAGGGGGGAAGTAATATGGCTTTGGGTATCTCATAAGCAAACAGATAGCGTAGCGTAGCATAGCGTGGGTATGCACAGAGAGACTTGACCGTGCGCTGCGCCGCCCCAATCTAATTTCCCAACGGAGAGAACACATATTTCTTCATCAATATCATATAATGGGGCACTAATTCACAATATATATACTGTACAATATTATTCCTGAGATATTGAATACTCTTCAGCTCACAGTCTGTCTTTCTGTGTGTGTGTGTGTGAGCGCACATGTGGGTGTATGTGTGTGTGTGTGTGTGTATTTGTGTATGTGTCTGGGTGAGTATATGTGTGTGTGTCTGGGTGAATTATGAGGAAGCTGATTGTGAAGTAGTGTGCTGATTTGAAGGTACTGGCTTATAAGACACAAGTAGACTCACACATGCACCCAGGCCCCTCCCCAACACACACCCCTCACCCCCACTCCCCAACACACACCCCTCAACACTCACATACACACATGCACATATAACTCATGCTATTTTCACACACATTATCTCTACATTAAACAAGAACATAAGCAATTGGATGAAAGTGAAAGTTGTGCTTACATACTCCATACCGTTGTTGTCTACACAATTGCTTATCTGTGTGTGTGTGTGTGTGTGTGTGTGTGTGTGTGTGTGTGTGTGTGTGTATGTGTGTGAGGCATCTTTATGTGTCCATGAAAGTAAAAACTGTGCGTGTGTGTGTGTGTGTGTACGAGTATCAATCTGGCCCTCCCTACTCTGAGGGCATGGTGTACAGGGGATACGTCATGCCTGTTCTGACTTCATGAATCACTGGGGTATGGATCGAGGTGCCACAGATCACTGACATTATGAAGTATGCTCTGCTTCTGGCAAGTAAATCTCATACAGTACACAAACAAACTAGCAGCCTCAGGATTAGAGACAAACTCTCTTGTATAACACACGCACACACACGCACACACACCTACTTTGAGTGTGCTGTTCACACAGTCGCAGAGCGACACACACATCCGGTGCAAACACACTGAGATGTTTTGCGGGAAGCGTTTCATATGCTTCAGTTTCAGTGCTTTATGTGTGTCAGCCTGGGACTCATTTAACATTCTTGTGTTTACTCACCTGATGGGACACTTTCAGAGAAGAGGCGACGGTGAAATATGGTGGCCTTTTAGAGGGAATAACAAGTATATACACACACACACACACAAACACACATGTCTCTCTCTCAGGATGCTAAAAACATGACAGTGATATAGCTCTTCTCATCTCACACTTGTGACATTTTTGTGACCCTGCAGCCCAGGTCTGTGGAGAGTGTGTGTGGAGAGTGTGTGTAATGAGTGTGTGTGGGGTGGGAATTGACTGGTACTGTCTGAGCGCGCCGCAAATGGAAACTTGATGAGAAGATCAACCTGTGATCAGCACACTGTGAGCCACCATCTCTTTCTCCCTCGCTCTTTCTCTCTCTCTCACACACACACACATGCACACACACACACACACACACACACACACACACACACAGACTGACTGGAGTGGCAAAAGAGTGCAGGTAGGAAGCTGAGGCAGTTCAACACCTGGATGCACCCCAGAAAGCACCTCATAACAGAGAGTCAAAGAGGAAACAAAACACACACACACACACACACACACCACAGAAGCACACACAGGGAGAGATATTCTCTGAAACACCTTTGCGCATAGGACCCAGACCACACAGACTATATAGTCTTTTATTCCTTCCACCATTTGAATTGTGGAGACTGCATTGAAAAGGAGAAAGAAGTGGAGGGAAGCATTACCTTTTTATTTTCCCAGACTCTCTCTCTCTCTCTCACACACACACACACACACACACACAGGAGGAGGGAGAGCTTGTAATTGACTCGTGTGGCCTTATTTGAGCGCGTCTCAAACGAGGCCCTCGTCTTCCTCCATCAGACAGACAGGGCGTTATTAAGGAGGCGCTCGGCGCTTGAAGTCTCAGGAGTGGGCCACACCTGAGTGGGCCACACCTGAGTGGGCCACACCTGAGTGTGCGCGGGGGCATGGAGGGCTCTGATTGGTTGTGATCCGGGTGCCGGCCTTTCATCTCGCTTGTGTCTCGCTGGCGGAGTTTGATTGACGGGAGGAGCAGACCTAAAAAGACGAGTGCCTATGATGAGATCCTTCTCCTGGCAGATATACCTGTCTCGCCTGTCACGCACACACACTCACACACACACACGGATTCATATTCAAACTGTCTCTCATATACAGACACACAAGTTCAGACTCTCTCTCTCTCTCTTTCTCTAACACACACACACATATACACACTGACACACACATGAGCACTTATCATATTTATCCCCACCACACAGCCACTCACTGAGCAGACTCCTGAGCCCCCCTCATGGTCTCGGTTATCACAGACAGTTGAATTGCTCCCCCTGCACGGTGGTGGAAATGAAACGTTGGAAATTAACCATCTCCATCCACATCTGACCCTGATTTAAACCTCCATACTTTACCTTCAATGTCACTCTCTCTCTCTGACTCTCTCTCTCTCTCTCAGTGGCGTCGTTAGACCTGGGCATTCCAGGCTATAGCCCCGGATGTCTTGGGAATAGCCCCGGATCTCTGTGCCTCAAAAAATAATGATGAAAATCGCCCCAGAGATTTTTATGAGGTTCCAATCAAATGCCACGGCCAACAGCCACAACTGCAACATTGTTACTAACGCTGACCTGGCATTCCTTATGTAGTTGGAATCATTTGTTGCAAATTCCACGTCAGTGTTCTTCCCCACTCTGTTGAACTGATATTACCAGAGCCCTACAGTTTAATAGCCTACTATTGCATATATAACTATAGTTAGTTAATATGGATACAAGAAGGTTTCTTTGGGGGGCTGAGGTTTGTGAAAACAGCCAGCTCTAGCTTTGAATTAATGGTCCGTATTACTAGTTAGTAGCCAGCCTCTGTACCTCGCTAGCTTTAAGACACTTAATTTGGATAACTAAAGAGATAAACTTACTTATGTATCCTACCGGCTCTGAGGGATCGAATCACATTCTTCATAAGCATTCGTTTTCCATTAACTTGTTCCATTAAAGCTCCAGTTGACAAGATTTTTTTGATCATATTCACTTTAACCGACACTATGCTCAGACAGAACAACATAAATCAGCCGGTTTTAGAAAAAAAGCTGCACTTCTACATCCACCTAGAGCCTGTTATTTGTTTTGCAGAAATCCTCAGCTCCCGGTTCTTCTGGTCCAATCAGAGCAGGGCTGTGTGAGATCTGACTGTCAATCATAGTCTGGTGCGCACTGACGAGCACAAACTTGATGAGAGGGTGCTAGGTGGTAGTGGGGGAGGGGCACGAGAGTTGTAAACATTCAACATTTTGGTCCCCTCAAGTCCCCTCAATCTGTCAGACTTGTCAACTGCAGCTTTAAGTCTACTAGTACAGTAGTCAACAGGCTTTTTTTTAACACTGCAAGCTACCATAGGGTATAAACTGAGTGTAGCCTAGTCCTAGGCAAACATACCAATGATTTCAAACTACGTTGAAATAGCATCTTCTACAGCCCAATTTTCAAAATTTCCCAGGGGAGAGATCCCCGGACCACCGTAAAAAAAAAAAGAAATACAAAAATTGCTGGGCTAAAGCCCCGGATCTTTTGCACTCCTAGTGATGCCCCTGCTCTCTCTCTCTCTCTTTCAGTCTCAGGCTACGTTTACATGTGGCAGGCTATTTTCATAGACGGACAGGTACAATAAGGGTACACAATTTAGCATTAGCTAAGTATTAGTTAAGCATTAACAAACACTTAAAGGAGAATTCCGGTGTGATATTGACCTAAAGTGTGTTGAAACATGATACTGAGTGTGAACAAATGTCTCATAGCTCATCTCGGCTTGTCCCCTGCACTCCGAAATCTGGCGCTAGTTAGCCGATGCTGCCAACAGGTTTTCAAAGGTGGTGCCTTGGGCATCGGCCTAGCCATGCAAAGAAATCACTGATTTACACCATTTACAAGGCTCAAAGTAGCTCCACACTTCATTGGTGAACTTCTGAGGGCCTTGACATTTAAAACGAGACATTGAGAACTTTGAAAAAACACTGGTAGTTTATTATGACCGCCGCTAGCGAAGCGGTCATATAGTACGGAGCCCTAGAGGTGTCATCACAAAATGTTTCGCATGTTGAGAGAATGTGCACTCGTTGTGCGCTCGTTTTACTAAATTGTGCTCTCGTTTAACTAAATTGTGCACTCGTTTTACTAAATCGTACGCTCGTTTTACTAAATTGTGCGCTCGGTTTACTAAATCATGTGCACAATTTACTATATTGAGCTCTCGTTTTACTATAGTGTGAGCTCATTTTACTAAATTGAGCTCTCATTTTAAGCATAGTAAAACGAGGGGCACAATTTATTAAACGAGTGCACTATTTACCAAAACGACAGCCGCGATTTACTAAAAGCGAGGGCACGATTTATTAAAACGCCGGGCACGATTTATTAAAAGCGAGAGCACAATTTGTGAATATGGTTATAGAACATTGTGTGCACGATCTACTTAAACGTGAATACAATTTGTAAAAGCGTGCACTCAATATTGTCTTGACACATGTAAACATGAGCACGTTATAGTATATTTGAGATCTCGATCTACTAAAACGCACCCACCCGAATAATTAAAACGTGGGCTCGAAGAAATTAAAATTGTGTGCACAAAACGTAGTGTGGTGTCAAGGGGTATCCCGGGAATTACGTCGGGGAGGTGTGTCGCTTTGTAGTGACGTGAGGGAATCTTATTGATTGCAGTGCACCTGGATATAGCCCCCGTTAGGTAGGCTGTAGGTGGGAGAGCAGATGATTGTGTGTGTTTGCAAAGGCCCTTGCCATCATCGTCCAGCTGAATGTTTGCCGAAGTTTTGAGTGTTTGTTGAGGTCCAAGTGTATGCAGAGCTGTGGTGTTTATCGCGAACGGTGTGAGCTGGGCTACATGACCTGAGAAGCTGAGCATCGTGAACGCCACTGTTTATGTCTACCGTTTCATAGTCCGTATCAAAGCTTACCTCGTTGTGTGCATCATATTGGTGTGCGGGTGGGTTATATGGTGAGGCCCATTGGGCGCTAGAGGCCGGGAACCTTATTGTATTGAGTATTAGGCTACCACTAATACGCAGTAGCCTATTTCTACCAACAGTAGGTCTATGTGTTGTAATTGTTTGGGAGCTTGTCGCTGTGATGTGCTTCGATTGCCTTCTAGACCTCACAGTTAACGTAGGCTTTAGTCAACAATCCAGGAGGTAGTGGAAACCGGTCATTACAACAGAGCCCGAGTAGCCTATGTAGCCTAGTAGAATTTCCCCATTATGGGTCTCCATAGCTGGCGGTTGACACCACAGGTGCCCCTGCTACAAAGAGTAGAAGTCCGCTATAAACCATCCTGACCACCTAAAGGCTTTAATTAGCTGCCTACGGTTATCATCACATTACCAATATGAACTGTTGCAGACAGCTGTAGGCCTAGCAGCTAGTCCATGCCAAGGTAACACGAAGTTGCCACCACAGCACAGTGGGTGAGAAAATGTCGGGAATTACTAAATGTGAGCACGAAATACATATTTCGAGAGCTCAATTTAGGCCTACAACGGGGTCACGTTGTATTAATTCGAGGGCTCAATTAAAGGAAAACATGCTCACATTTTATTAATTCGAGGGCTCAATTAAAGGAAAACGTGCTCACAAATTATCACGACCAGAAAGAATATCACTTAAAGTGAGCTCTCCCGGGCTCCGTAATATAGGGATTTGTCCAAGTTTTTTTTTTCTACTTCCTGAATTTTTGGTCAACGATACCCGGGACACCGAACCACCGGGGCACATAAAATTTGGTGGATATGTAGCCCCACTAGACTTTTACGGAAAAATTTTGTTTGGTCCCGGGGCCCTCCCCACCCGCGCTGGGCCCCCCGAAACTCAAAAAATGCAGTTTTTCCTAAATAACTACCTGAACCGTGGCACTGAGGATGAAGACATTTTTATGGTATGTTGGTCTCAAGGACCCACATCAACCTAGCCCATAATCACTCATTTGTGATTTGCACCCCCCCGGTAAAAAATGAAAATGCAATATCATTCTGCTTTAATCGCCCCTCTCTTCAGTTAAGATGTTCAGAACTGCACCACATTTTATGTGTATAATTAACCTGACATTCTCTGGGGGTATGCCAAGTTTCGTAGAATTTCATCCATGGGGGGGTCTAAAAAAATTAAGTTAATGTGACATTTAGTGACTGTACACTCATTGGCCTGTAGATGGTGGTGCACACATATAAGCACGCACACACACAGGCACGGACATACCATCAGTATCAGCAATTACAACGGGCGATACATAATTACAAATTCAGTAGGATTAAAGGAAAACCAAATATTCATCATAATAATTTGGCTGCATTTCCAGTATTGGTGTCACGTAGTCGTTTGTCCACCAGATGGCGCATCGTTGCAGTGAGACGTAATTTTGTTGGAAGTTAATCTAAAGTGGGTTGGAAAGACACTACGCTTCCTACAAGGACAAGACTGTAGTTTACCGCAGAGAACGTCTAATAAGGGTAGGATGATTTCTGCATGACATGTAATTCCCATTTCTTCTTGAAGCCGAAATAAATCTGAGAATGTTTATCGGACATGCTTGGTTTTTACTGCAGGTAGGCTACGTTAATCTTAAGTAATATCAATAGCCTAGAGTAGGTAAAAATAATGTTACCGTTAGCATTGGTTGAGTGATGGAGGCCAATTTGATTATTGATGTATTTGTAGAAAACCATGAATGCGGTTATAGGCTACCAAGAAAATTGATAACAGCACTAATTGCATCTTTCGACTGTCATCTCATTTGCTTATGACCATAACCTAGGCTACTAACAGGAGCTAAGTGAATTAGCCACAACACGTGGTTTTCTAATGGAAAATATATAGGCTACCTGAAAAATAACCTGTGTATGATGCATCCTAAACACCGGGCTGGGACATTTACTGTAGCTCAAAGTCTCAAAAAGCATCCGAGTCAACGTTCATTCCCAAACACCCATATACTGTAGGCTACTTCAATCCTCTATTTTCAAAGGTGATTCAAGTAAGGAAGAGCATGGCTCAAAGTAAAGTAACTAGGACTGAAACTACATAAATTCGATCAAAGTGAATAATTTGTGTCAACTTCGCCATAATGTAGATTTATTAACGCACCGTGATCTACATCTCCATTTAAACCAAATGTTTTAGAGCGCACGTTGAGAGATGTATCCAGGGCAGGGCTGTACCTACACATATTTGTTGCACGTGCTACAAAAATCATTCTTTGCGATGGATGATTTAGTACCAACGTTACACCGGTCCAATACAGTTTTGCCTATAGCTATACCGTGAGACTGAGACGTTTTTTGTTTGTTCGAAGTGCGTGTTTAGGGTGTGAGAGGGGAGTCAATGTGCTTTGATTCCAGCTTGGTAGTAGTAGTCTATGCGATTAAAAAACGTGTGTGTGAAGTATCCAAACAATGATAACGCTTTCATTATGGCTGCTTTGGCAACAGACCTTGAGCTACTGTACAGTGGGTTGGGTTCCAGTTAGAAGTGTTGCTTTCCGTGATTCACACAGCTGCGTGAAATGTATTACTACTGATGCAAAACTATTAACTTTTCGCCAAGAGGTGGCAGCTTAAGTCCGCTTGATACTTAATGGCGCCTACCATGGACTAGGCTGGGTGAACTCAGCCTGATCTGCCGGCAATTCCTTTTTGATTTCTTAAAAGATTGACCTTGGTCTGGCGAAAGCCAGACTAACCATGGACCTCATAGTTGCAAAATGCAAGGGAACATGAATCAGCCTATTATTTGCACGAACAATAACGGACAGTAGCTCTTCAACTTGGCCCGTTAAAATGTGTATGAACAGTCTGGCAACGCATTTCATGAAGGCCCTTTTGGACATGTCAGTTATTTGCAGTCAGTTATTTACTGGGTAAAACGGCATTTTGCTTTGGACTACTGGTATTTAATTTGTGCATTGACAATAAAGCTGAATATCATATGAACTAGATGACTAAACTTATGCATATGTAGAAGAAGAAACATTCACAAAAATCCATTACATGACCTCTCTTCTTGATAGCTGTTGAAAACTGCATGGAACTAACAGGGATTGTTTTGTTTAATAATAAATAAATAAATACATTATGCTGCTACCTTATACTTTTCCCAAATACAATGTAGCCTATAGGTGTACCTTTCATCAGTCCAGTTGCAATGGATGGACTGTGATGAACTGCCCTACTTGTGATTGTTTAGATATTTTGAAGGTTTTATAACAATGCTACAAATTTTTTGGCAAGTGCTACAAATCTATTCAACTTTGCAGCGCCAGTAGCATGGGCGTAGATTTAGGGTGGGACGCTAGGGTCAATCAAATTCTATGATTACCACTGATGTGAATGATCTCACAAATCACACAAACCAAATCAAATTTTAAAAAATCGCAATAGGACATGTTTGAGCATGCCTGTAGGCAGCCACTCTGACTAGTCAAAGGCAATTCAAAACGAGTCAGAAAAGTCGAGACAGGACCAATCGTCAAAATGTCGGTGTCCACCACTCTAGTTCATCCAAAACAAACCAGAAAAGGGACTCAAAGTGCTAAATACCGGAATTTTCCTTTAAGTAAGCATTAACAAATGAGTATCGGGACGTGACTTTACACAAAAATGGTAAGTAATGATGAACTCCAACTGAACAAATGCTTATTACTAGTGAAGTTATATTAAGTAAGCATGAACAAATGAGTATCAGTTTGTGACTTTATGGTTATGGTTATGGTTATGGATTTAGCAGACGCCTTTGTCCAAAGCGACACATAAATACAAAACAACATAATAATATTTAAAATTGAACAGGGAACAGATTAAAATGTAGGTCAAATATAGTAAGGAGAATAGTTGTAGTACACAATAATATCAATTCAAGCAATAGCCTAATAAAAGCAATGTAAAAAGGGGAAAAGGCAATAATAAAACAATAATGTCAATTCAATCAATAATATAAAAACAATGACATGCTAAGACTACATTAAGGAGAATATCAATAATAAACAATAATGTCAAATTAATTAACAGCCCAATTAAAATAAAACAACATGATATAAACCATAACACAGAAGCGCTTAAACAACTAAGTATATGTTGAATAGGAATGTCTTTAGACCCCTCTTAAACGACCCAAAACTACCACAGGAACGGAGAGCACTGTGCAGTTCATTCCACCAACATGGAACCACTGAAGAAAAGAGTCTGGAATTAGACCCAGTTTTCATGACTGGTCGACACAACATACGCTCACCAGAAGACCGCAGTGGGCGGTTGGGGATGTAAGGCTTGATTATTGAATTAAAATAACTAGGAGCAGATCTAGTTAGTGTCCTATAGGCCAAAGTGAGAGATTTAAATTTAATTCTGGCTACTATAGGGAGCCAAACCCTATAGTACTTTAAAATATAAACTTTAATTCGGTATACACAAAAGCAATAAGTAAAGGTGGTTTCATGAATCACCGAATCACAGGCAAATTCTCCGTTTGCGTGTAAACGAAGGGCACAAATGTTTTTCAAAATAACCATGTACATGTAAACGGGGTCTCACTGCCCCCCCTCTCTCTTTCTCACCCCCTCTCTCTCTGTGCCTATGCTTCTGTCTCTTTATCGCTGTCTTTATTTGTCTATCTTTCCTCCCTGCTTGGAGAAATATGATATTCATCTTCCTCAATTCTCTCACTTCTTCTCTTTCCTCCTCTCTCTCTCTCACACACACACACACACACTCCTACCCACACAGAGACAGGCTCACCTTGTGCGTTTGATTAAATAAGACCTGTGGATGGGAGCACGGGGCCTGTGGAGAGCCAGGTGCAGTATTATTAACCTCTCTGTCGGAAGGATGTCTATTTCACCACGGGCCCGCTGAGCTGCATGCTACGGCACGGGGCGGCGGCAGGATGGACGGCCAGACCGAGCACCGGTCAGAGGGGGGAGAGTGAGCGGGAACACACACACACACCTCAGTTAGACACCACTAAGCGAATCAGCAAAGCACCCTTCAACGGGAATGACAGAGGGCTGTCTCACACACAGCAGGGTTACAGTGCTCGAAGCTGGCGTCTGCCAGAAGCTCTGGGTCGTACAACACTTGTCTTCTGTGATGTGTATACAGTGCTGGAGTTTTTGGGGATGAGTAGGTAAAGGCAGCACAATATTATCCTTTAAGCGAAAATCTTTACATTGATATATTCTCTACACTCAAAAGTAATCTTAACTTTTAGATCTAATCTCACTGTATTATTAAGTCCCTGCCTATTTCTCAGAGGCAGTGATTATTGACCATCTTTTCCATACACTAACTATCTTTCTCTCCTTATAATAATAATTAAAACTTTCTTTTCTTTTTTTTGTTGATGTCAAGAGGCAGCAGGTGACCCCCAGCTCACCCCTGTTATCAAACTCCAGCGAGCACTTAAAGCATGACCATAATTGCTCTCCAATATGTTATTCACAAGAAAATGACATTTTAACACAAAATTTGATTCCGACTTAGTTTCTTACAGACTTTTAATTAGGCTATTAATATGCAATTTACCTGTACAAGACTTACACAGAAGGTGTACATTAGATAATTGAAAGAACCGACTTCCATAATTACACCCTTGATTTTTTTCACATGACCTTTGTTTGCTGATCCAACAAAATGATATGGACTGAAAGGCTAAGTCCAACTGAAGACTAATTACCTCATCCTGAACCTTCCAGCGCTCCCAGAGAGAAGCAAACAGAATGTAAGACAAGGATGACAAGTCGAAGGCTCATGTTGTCTAATGCATGAACACTCCCAGGAAGGGAAGAGATCCAATCAGCATGAAGGGTTTATGTGTGAGCCAATCAGCATGAAGGGTCTCATGCATGAACACTCCCAGGGAAGAGGTCCAATCAGCATGAAGGGTTTATGTGCTTGCAGAGTGTGAGCCAATCAGCATGAACGTTGTATGTGCTTGCAGAGTGTGAGCCAATCAGAATGAAGGGTCTAATGCATGAACACTCCCAGGAAGGGAAGCAATCCAATCAGCATGAAGGGTTTATGTTCTTGCAGAGTGTGAGCCAATCAGCATGAAGGGTCTAATGCATGAACACTCCCAGGGAAGAGGTCCAATCAGCATGAAGGGTTTATGTGCTTGCAGAGTGAGCCAAAATCAAAGCAGTTAGCCAATAGGGATCTACCAGCTGCAAAGTACCATTTTAAGTGCAGAGCGGTTGCCAGGGGTGGTGGACTTCAGGTTGTATGTGTGCACAGTTACACACAGGTCACACAGTACAGTAGGTCAAATCCACTGCATCACTCCACTGCAAACTCCACCAATACTGAGTGTTGTTTTCCTACATACAATGATACCCCAAAGCCCACAGGAAGGAGCTGACTATGTTGAGATGTAATATAGAGAGGAGTGACAGTGGTGCAAATGATGATGTTATTATGGAACAAATGAATCAGCAGCGAATGCATCAACCTGTAATCTTCTAACATCAGAGCAGAGTGGGCATTTTACGGTATGTGGAGTGGTGATGCCACAACAGGGTTTAATTTCATGTGCCACACACACCAACATGGACATGAGTGTAGGAGTGAGTAAAGGAGGGAGTTACTATGTGTGCGTCTCTTTCTCTCTCTCTCTCTTTCTCTCACTCTCTTTCTCTCACTCTCTTTCTCTCTGCATGTGTTTGTAAGTGCATCTCTTTCTCTCTCTCACTCTGCATGTGTGTGTGTGTGTGTGCATCTCTCTCTCTATCTCTCTCTCTGCATGTTTGTGTGTGTGTGTGTCTCTCTCTGTGTGTGTCTTCTCTCTCTCTGTCTCACTCTCTCTGTATGCAGGTGTGAGTGTGTGTGTGTGCGCGCACATGTGTGTGTGTGTGTGTCTGGTGTGTGTGTGTGTGTGTGTGTGTCTGTGTGAAGCCTCAGGTGTGTGGACTGTGACAGCAGGCTGATGTATGTGAGAGGAAGCAGCTCAGGTGTTAGCTAATCGAGTGTCAAATGAGCCTGGGAGAGAAGAAAAGAGAGAGAGAAAGAGCTGGAGAGGGAGGAATGGAGAGAGCAGGAGAGGGGGAGGAGAGAAGAAAAGAGAGGAGAGAAAGAGCAGGGGTGGGAGGAATGGAGAGAGGGAGGAGAGAAGAAAAGAGAGGAGAAAAAGAGCAGGAGGGGGGAGTGGAGAGAGGGAGGAGAGAAAGAGCAGGAGGGGGGGAGGGAGTGGAGAGAGGGAGGAAGGGAGGAGAAGAGGGGAGGGGTGGACAGCACAACGCTTCCCAGGGCCAGCTGTGGCCTCTCAGACCTCCCCACCACATCACAGCACTGATGCTAACGGTATCGCTAGCGTTGCCTCAGCCTTGGCTAACCACACATACAGCACACTGCAAAAACACACACACAAACACACTGATACAAGCATGGAGACAATGGTCTCCATGACACACAGACACATACAGTACATCTCCCTCCTGCCACCATATGCACCCATACACACACACACACACACACACACACACACACACACACACACACACACACACACACACACACACACACACACACACACAGGGTGCATTACTATGCATTCATAAGTAGGCCAGTGACTGTAAATGTCTAAAATGGCTCATCTGGTTGTAAAATAAACAGCAGCCAGCTGGGCGGGCGATCCAGCTGAATTTAATTGTTTTATCTCTCATGGTGAAGGGAAGAACAGCAGCTTTAAGGCCATTGGATTGACCTGTAACCTCGGGAGAGCTTGATTCACAGAGGGGAAATCGTAAAGGATGACAGGGGCTTGGACAGGTCAGTCCACGCATCACCTAAAAAAAATCCTTATCTCTCAGCCCTTCACCACCTCTCCCTATCTCTGCTTCTCTGTGTCTACAACACACAGGCACACACACACACACACACACAGAGAGACGTGCACACACACACACACACACACACACAAAGGTGCCACACACAGAGAGACGCGCCACACAGGTAAAACTCACACAAAGACACATAGAGAACCCTAGTACAACCACACACACACACACACACACAGGTTTGTTTCTCCTTGAGTGGTTCCAGCAGTCTGGGGGAGAGTGGTGAAGGCACCAGGCTTCAGCCACCGGCTCAGACGTGTCATCAGTGGCCGCTCTACTGGACAGCCAGCCACCGCCTGCTGACTCCAGCAAAGCATGCTGGGAAAGATGATAAACAGCTCACCTCTCCTCCAAGCGACCCTCCAGGGAGATGAACACACATTTACACAGCTTGCACCAGTGGGAGGTAGAAGAAAGTTACATGGAAATGTTCAGTTTCTGTATGTGTGTGTGTTTGTGTGTGTGTGTGTATGTGTATGTTTGATTGTGTGTGTGAGTTATCGATTATGGACAGGGCTGGACACAGAGGCATTAGAAATCACCACAACATGAGAGATTGTTACAGATCCTCATCCAAATCACTGACACTGACAGTTTTTAAGTCAACTTTCTTTAGATGTAATGTAACATCAGCTCATAAATGGACTGGATCTGTCAACTTTGATTTTTCATGCACTTAATGCATTACACATGTGTGTTTTTCCGTAATCGGGTTGCATCAGAGAGCCAGGCATGTCCATAGCAGCGTTCCGTTCGTTAGCCGCGTAGGACGTCTGATTTCCCAGCACGTGTCACCTCGACTGCCCTTTTAATTGCGTCTCTTTCCATCTTTAACTCTCGCCGGTCTCTGCAGATTCCCTTTTAATTAGCCAGAGCGGATAGGAGACCCCACTTGGGGGGTAGGGGTAAGGTGAGGAGCTGGAGCTGAGGAAGCTTCTGGAAAACTGCCCCTGGGAGAGAGAGAGAGGGAGAGAGAGAGAGAGAGAAAGACACAGTGGACATAGAACTCACTTATCACTATCACACGCGTGTAACAGCTAACCTTGGATAGCTCTGCTGTGTTCAGGGTGCTCTCTTTATTGCACGTGTGGGATGAGTGTGTGGGATCATCACATGTGTGTAAAATATCCAATGAGTTCAACATAAACCTACATTAATGTCTATTATGTATGGCTTCCTTACTATGTAATCATGGGGGGGAAATGTGTATAAATATATGAAAATAAATATACTGAATGTGCATATGGAGTGAGTGTGTGTGTATGTGTGTGTGTGTGTAAGCATATAGATGATGGAGAGAGTGAGTGCAAGTGACAGAGCTTAGACAGGATACCACAGAAGGATGGAGCCCATGAAAAATACATGACAAACATCTCAGATTTCACTCAAGAAAATATGCATTTGATCCTCTTAGCTTTGAATGTACACATACACAAATCACTCTCTCATTTTTTCTCTCTCTCTCTCTTTCTCTTGCTCTCTCTTGCTCCCTCTCTGTATGTGTGTGTGTGTGTGTGTGTGTGTGCATATACCTATGCCTCCTCCACAGACTGATAAACTCTGGAGCATCAATCTCAAAGTAAGATGGAAAGGCGGAGGTGGGGGCAGCAGGTGGGTGTGTGAGAGATGGAGAGCTACAGTCAGAGGTGGTGGAGGCCAGCACTATTTCTCAGAGCTTCCCGTGTGCTGTGCGATATGATGCGCGGTGCAACAGAGAGAGAGAGAGGGAGAGAGACAGAGAGAGAGAAGCTGGGGCGGCCATGCGGTAAATGATGTTAGTTTAATCCAGACGGCCCGGCTTCAGGATCTCCTCAGCCCACACCATCTCCACACACAAAGGCTGTTAATGATAATGCACTTTAAATGGTCCTATTGATCTGAATGGGGACTCTTTGCACAGCTATTTTATGAGAGTCAATATGCAGAGACGACCCCCACCACTCACACACACACACAGTTCTGTCTGTCTCTCTCTTTCTCTCACACACACACACACACACACACTCATCTAGTCTCTCCCCACCCCAGCTTCATATAGAAATTGTGGCTTGGAAGTCTATTAGAATGATTGCCCCTGTCACCCTGGTAATTATGTGTGGCTGTGCGTTTTATAGAGGTGGGTCTGCCGATGGACGGTTCTTTAAGGGATCTCAATAGACTCAGCGCAGAGAACATGTCATGGACATGAAATGAGTGCCAATTACCGGGAGAAAGGGAGCAGGGAGAGAGAGAAAAATAGAAATAGACATGAGGGAGGAAATGAGAATGAGAATGTTTCTATCAAATTTGTATGCAAGTATGTTTGTGGGCCTGTGTGTGTGTGTGCGTGTGTGAGAGAGAGTTAGAGAGACGAGACTGTAAACAGACAGAGAAGAAAGACATTCAGAGAGATAATCAATGGAACTGGAGTGAAAGAGGGAGAATGAAGAGAAAAAGAATAAGTGAACAAGAGATTATGAGTCCAAATTTCATTTTTGGGCAACTGGCAACAAGCAAAGTCAGCCACACATACCGGTAATCTAACTTATCACTTTGCAAAATAATTTTGATGATTTCATACGGCACATACATAAGCGCAAACACGGATGGGTCAGAGCAATGCTTCCACATGCTTCCAAATGCCAGATGACAGATAAATTTAGTTCATATACAATTGATTTTGCCCTGAGAGAGAGAAACCCTGAAGGGGAAGTGAGAAGATGGATGTGGCATACAGACCGCATCATCATCACCATCACAACCTGAAACAGCATCATCATCACTGTTACGTCCCTCTTCTACCCATGGGTGGCGTAGTTTCCATCATGTCATGTTCTGTTCTATTATTATCTTCAGGTGTGACCTGTGTGAGGGGTGGAGCTTCTCCATATATATACCTGTGCCTGGCGGTCTGTTGGATGCTTTTTGCCATTTGCTTTGGCCTTGTGCCAAGACCGGGTGCCCTCCACGCTCACTAGGCCGTGCCGTCGTTTCTCTACATTGTTTATTTTCAGTTGTCCTTAAATTTCCTAATTATGTATTAATATTTTTGTAAATAAATACCCCTAGACATCGAGCCCTTTTGACTGTTTGTCAATTTGTGTTGCATCTAGCTTGGCTGGCTGTAACAATCACCATCACAACCTGAACCCATACAGACAGCATCATCATCACCATCACAACCTGAAACAGCATCATCATCACCATCACAACCTGAACCCATACAGACCGCATCATCATGACCATCACAACCTGAAACAGCATCATCACCATCACAACCTGAACCCATACAGACAGCATCATCATCAACATCACAACCTGAAACATGGATGTGGCATACTGTACAGACAGCATCATCACCACCATCACAACCTGAACCCATACAGAGAGCATCACCATCACCACCTGAAACATGGATGTGGCATACTGTACAGAAAGCATCATCACCACCTGGACCCATACAGAGAGCATCATCACCACCATCACCACCTGAACCTATACAGACAGCATCATCATCACCATCACAACCTGAACTGATGCAGCCATATAATCAGACACAGAGTCCAGGCAAACTGCAGAGACTAAGAGCAGACTTAGCATCTATTGAGAGGAGATTTAATACTGCTTGCTCTTTCAAGCACATGTATTCATTTTTCCCCTGTTCCTTTTCTCTCCTTTCATCTCTCTCTTTGTCTTGCTCTTGCTCTCTCTCTCTCTCTGTTTTGAGACCTTTAGGGGAAACAATGGTTTGACATCACTTAATAAGAAGCTCCATTAGAACATGTCTTGTCCTGTGTGGCGCGTGTGTGGTCTAATTGCTAGTGGCGGAACACTTAATTGAAGCAGCTTTGGAGAAGATATGGATGAGAGGTGAGAAGGGGAGAGAGGGAGGGAGAGAGAGAGAGAGAGAGATTGGTCTTGGCTTCTTCACATGTGTTGTCGTGGCAACAGAGATGACAGTCCACTACCCACTACCACACCTCCAATAGCACACACAATCCACACACACACACACACACACAGTTTTTTTCATCTAGAAATAGCTTCAGGCTGTGCTGGCGGTCAATGCACAGTGAGTTCTACTGCTCTTACACAGCAGTAACCATGATTCCATTACTGTTCCCAGAGAACATTAAAAAAACGTACTGTTCCTTTCCTTTTATTCTTTATTTGTGTATGCTTGTACACATGTGCATTTGTGTGTGTGTATGGGTGTGTGTGTGTGTGTGTGCATGTGTGTGTGTGTGTGTGAGAGAGAGTGTGTGTGTGTGTATGTGTGTGTGTGTTTTCTCTCTAAGGTGCTCAGGTTGTCAGTTTATCAGTTTTGCCTCCACGCCTGGCTAATCAGCGTAATTACCCCATCCCTTCAGGCCCTTCTGACCGGGCACCAGCTGACCACGGCCTGCTGACCCACCAGAGGAAGAAGGGAGGGAGGGGTGGCGTGCTCCCTGCTCCATGCCAGCTTTCTGGTCAGGCTGGCATGGCACCATGGCCGGGTGCGGGTGAAGACTAACACACACAGAGAAAGCAGAAGGTGCCCACTCCTACGAGCACATGGGGAAGCTGGCTGTGAGGTCGGATGACAAAGAGGGGGACCCCCTCAATACGGGGATTCTTCTCTCTACTGCAGATGAGTTTGAGTATGAGGATGTGATGTGGATATCAAGTGAAGCTGCTTTTGAACTGGTTTGAATATGCATTGAATCTGGATATAAAATAAATATTTTAGTTGAACCTCGATGGTATTCGGTGTGCATGTAGCACACACGTGTCTGGGTGAGATGTATTCAAGTCATTTTTGGTCTATGGGATCTCTGGTATTATGTAGATGACTTTAAAGGTGCTCTAAGCGATGCCATGCCTTTTTTAGGCTAAAACATTTGGTTACACTTTACTTGACAGTGTCGACATAAGAGTGACATGACACTGTCATGAACGTGTCATAAACAAGTCATAAATGTTTATGACATAACGCTTCTGTTATTAAGTGACATTCGGTTTTTGTCTTAAAGGAAAATTCCGGTTTTTAGCACTTTAAGGCCCTTTTCTGGTTTGTTTTGGATGAACTAGAGTGGTGGACACCGAAATTTTGACGATTAGTCCTGTCTCAACTTTTCTGACTCGTTTTGAATCGCCTTTGACTTCTCAGGGTGGCTGGCAATGGGCATACTGTAGTAGGCTACTCAAACATGTCCTAAAACAACCCTTAACGTTCGTTTGCAAAACTGTGCAACTCACCAAGTGGTTAGTGGTGTTCCTTAAAGTGCTAAAACCCGGAATTTTCCTTTAACAAGTTAGGGTTAGGATTAGGGTTAGGTTTAGGGTTAGGGTTAGGGTTAGGTTTAGAGTTAGGGTTATAGGATTAGGGTTAGAGGTTAGGATTAGGGTTAGGTTTCATGTGTCATGACAGTGTCATGTCACTCTTATGTCGATACTGTCAAGTAAAGTGTTACCAAACATTTTATGTCACTTACTGCAAACATCACCTAACCAATCGCTATCTGTCTGTGTCCTGAATACACTGTAAAAAAACATGATCTCTGTGGACAGCCCAGGCTCTGAAAACTTCAACAAAAACAACCTGGGCAAAACAAGCCCATAAACTGTTCCAGCAAATCACAGACAAGATGCACATTTAGGAGAGTTTCAATTGCACGGGAGCAGCACGGGAGGGAGGGGGAGGAAGTAGCGAGCTAGCTCTCTGTTTTGTTTGAAAGTCAACAGAAGTGACGTTACCCAGCATGGCTTAGAGCACCTTTAAATTCTCAATTTTTAAAGCAGCAGTGAAAAAATGATAAACTATAAACTAAATACAGTGTACTTGGATTCAGTTCTATGACCGGATGACATTGCAACCATAGAGCATGTGTATGATTGTATGATGTATTGTTGAAAACCCAGTAAACTCGACTGCAGTCTGACATGCAGAGCTTTCACATGGAAGTAAATTACCCTCGGGCTGTGTGTGTGGGCTGCGAGCAGAAAGCACTTTTGGTTGTTCAACAAAGGTGACAAGCAGCAGATGAAGAGGAGTGTGAGAGCTGGAGCGCCGCTCTCCAAACAAACACGCCAGCGCTCGGGCCTCACAGTGGTCTCACGGGACCACGCACACGGCTCTGCAGAGTGTGACAACAAAGTGCACAGTCTGTAGATAAGACGCTGGTGAAATTGCAGTGTGTGTGTGTGTGTGTGTGTATGCATGTGTGCGCATGCGTGCGTGTGTTTGTGTGTGCGTGTGTGTGGGTGTGTGTGTGTGTGTGTCTGTGTGTGTGTGTGGGATACTCTGGAGAGCTGAGGAGGACACAACTGTCATTAAAGTCCACCCACACGGTAAAAAGACACCCGGCACCTTCACTGGTTTGAGTTTTGAGTTGTTGAATGTTTGAACTCCACTTATAGGTGTGAATGTGAAAACATGTTTACATGTAAACCCACTTTCCCTGCTAATAATTCAGACACACATGTTATACAATATTCATGCAGGGCTGTTGCCACACATACTGTTGAAGGATGTGTTGTATACTGTGTGTGCATCCTATAGAGTAGCATCACAGGCAAACAGGTGTTTACATACAGATACTGAGGTCTCATTGTGTGCTTTCTATACAGTACGTTAAGGTCTCCTAGTATCACTCAGATATTAGTGGCATAGGCCTTATTGTTATAGAGGTCCTATAGTTTATCCAAGGTGTTTGTGTGATTGAAGTGTGTGATTGTCTTGTAAGTGCAGTCTTTGTGTATGCAGTACTGTCAACCATTGTAACAGAACTACTGTACATGGATACATGCTCACATACAGTTTTATACACAGACCCGGTCCATACACATGCACACACACACACACACACACACCCCGGAGCCCATGCCTCAGCTTAGCTCTGCTTCCTGCTCTAATCACAGCCATTGTGTGTGTGTCTCTGCTGACGGATGCCCAGCTCCCTTGGTGGGCATCGGGGAGTGCCCGTCTCAGCTGTGGCTCCAGGCTCTTTGTGAAAGAAGACGAGGTAAGTAGGCACAATAAGGCCACCCTGATTACCTAGAAAACAGCCAACCCTCCCCCCATCTCTCTCATCCCCCCCACCCTCTCTCTCTCTGTTTTCTCTCTCTTTCTCTCTCTTTCATCTCTCTCTCTCTCGGAGGCCCATCTCATCCATGCCATTGACTTTGATGAAACGTTTGGTGGAAGAGGCTGGTGTGGGCCTCACAGTCTCCTTTAGCCCGCAGCTCAATTCATGATATGCCCATTCAGCGAAATCAGGACAGGACACTTCATGCATGGGGAACCGAGATGAAGAGAGAGAGACAGGGAGAGAGAGGAGAGATAGAGTGTGAGAGAGAGAGGGAGAGAGAGAGACAGGGAGAGAGAGGAGAGATAGAGTGTGAGAGAGAGAGACAGGGAGAGAGAGAGAGAGACAGGGGAGTATGGGCCAAAAGAAATCTCTGCCCTACTAGAAACATAAAATACATGAACAGCAATACTAATCATTAGTCATCATTCCTATTTATGTATTCTGCACAAAGTCACTCTCTCTCTCTATGGAGGGGGATAGCTGTCAAAATATTCATGTCCATAGATTTGATACACGCCGGATTCGTCTCAGCGCATGCGCAGTCTTGATCTCGATCTATGTTTCTTTTCTCAACAAGTAATGCCTGTGAATGCGGCGATGACGTATTTTGACAGTTGAGTCACTTGTGCGAAGTCGTACTCATACCAAAGAAAGCCAACTGTAAAGTTTGATTTCGTACTTGTAATTTTTGAATTCATATTTTTTTTCATCAGTATTCTGATGGATAAAATACACACAATATATTTTATGCACGACTGGACTCATTCGAGAATTCACAAATATTTATTTTATGCACAACTACAGACAAATACGCACGTGTATCAAATCTATGGACATGAATATTTTGACAGCTATCCCCCTCCATATCTCTCTCTCTCTCTCATACACACACACACACACACACAACCACAATACACACATGCACATTCAAAGGGATAGAAAACAAAGAGAGAGAGATAGAGAGAGAAGTGACTAGACTAGGTGATATAATTTCCTTTTTATCAGCAGAGGATACTCCATACAAAAAAGATTGGATCTGAAAATTGTTCAATTATTCATCTAATATTCTTTGCCCACTTGTGTCTCCAGCGTACTTTGGTCTGTGAAGCAGGGGCGGGCGGGGTGGTCAGGAGACCTTGGAAAAAAAGGCCACAGTGTTTCCTTTCTCTTTCTTCCTCCATTGCTCTGTGTTAGATAGTGCAGCATATAATATTCTTCTACGCCCCTTGACAGCATTGATGAATAAGCAATGTCTAATGCCTTCCTGTCCCCACTCTCAATCTGTCTCCTGAATTTCAGTGCAACTCTCTCATTTGTACTCGTAATACAGTTAGTCAGTCAAAGGTAGACGAAATCAAAACACTTGTGCAATTTTGATGGCAGAAATTCGAAGCTGTTGGGCTTTTGTGTTAAGGTGATAACAGTGGGGAAATAAGTGTGCATGAAAAGAGGAACTGACAGTTACTCATTCTGTGTATTGATGATACCAATTCTGATAGATTTTGTGTTATTGTTTGATCCCTCTCAGTCACATTTCCTGATTTGCAACTGTAAACTTTACACCTCAGGTATGCACAACTGACTAATTAGAATTCTAACCTCGTCACTAGTTTTATTTATTCATTTGGCTGACACTTTTTTCCCTTACATGTGTGAATTTAGTACAAGGGCCAGTCTCCCTGGAGCAACATGGGATGAAGGACCTTGCTCAAGGGAACTACGGTGGCAGCCGAGAATCGAACCCACAACTTTACTGGCTACTGCATGCTAGCCCAGCTCCTTAACCATTTTGCACATTTTGTACCGTCACTACACTTGAGTACGCGCACTTACTGCCATACCAACCGGCCTGGCTCTTGCATGGCGTTGCGGTCAAGCTGCAGGTTTAGTGCCCCAGAGATCCGAGTTCAAGACCGGGTAGGGTCACTGTCTCTCCCTTTGCTACACTGTGACACACACATACACACACAAAAGAAGACACATATGCACATGCACACACACACACACACACACTATCATGTAGACATGGATAGACGTCCACATCTCCACGTCCCAGTGGTGAGGAAATGAGTTGGCGGGATCCCAGTGCATTGATTTGGATGTTATGAAGCCTCTCATGTGCTCATGTGTGGAAAACAGGTCACCTGGGTAATGGGAGCAGTATGTGAGTGACCTCTGTAGGCTTTTTAATGGTTTGTGTGTGTGTGTGTGCAGGCATGTGTTGTTTTGTTATGTGTGTTCAAGTGCAAGCATTTTGTTTTTGCTTTTGGATTTTCTTAATGTGCCCCGTATGTGCTCATGTGTGTGTGTGTGTGTGTGTTCATGCGTTCATGCGTGTGTGTCCAACTATATGTCTGTGTGTGCATGTGTGTATGTGCATATGTGCGTGTGTGTGTATGTGTGTGTGTGTGTGTGTGTGTGTGTGTGTGTCTGTGTTAGTGCTTATAACACATATGGGAATACACTGTCAGCATGTCTCCATGGAGATGTGTTCACAATGGGTTATTCTTAACACATGTTAAAATCTATGTTACAATAAGGATTAATTTGACTACGCAAGAACAGTCAAATCAATAAATGACATTTGGATGGTTTATAACATTGGTTCCCAAAGACTGGGTCGCGACCCACGGGTGGGTCGCAGGAGATTTTATTTGGGTCGCCAGCACAATTTATGTTGTGTAGGCTAATAGGCCTAGCTTATACCATTTAACCAGGAAAGCTATCAGTTTTCTATTAGGATATAGTTTGTTTACCACAGTCACGGCCCTAGAATAGCTCTGAAACTAGGGGCGAACGTGCCGCAGAGGGGGCAGTGTGCATCTCACTCACAGAATGAAACATTTCTGTGGGGCGCCTGCCATGGACCTCGCAGTTGCAAAATCAGCATGAACATTAACGGACAGCTGCTTCCGTTGACCGATTAAAATCTAGTTACCATGCTGTCAACTAAAGCACACATCCTGTACCGGGCATGGCTATTACATTTGCGTCAAAGGCTAATAGTTTCAATTGAAGATGCACTCTTTAAAGTTAATAGCAGCCTCCTCACATTCCTTATTATTTCGGATTTAAAATGCACACCAGTGCATTATATAAGGCTACAATTTAAAGGGGAACTTGGCAACTATTTCAACGTAATAAACCCGTTTAGAAATCATTCGGATGGTTAAATGACCTGTTCCGGTGAAAATGGTGACTTTCCCCGCTGCGCCTAGCGTCCCCAGGCGGAAAACCAACCTTGCAACATTGAGACTACCGTCCCGAAAGAGAAGTGAGAAACAAGAAACTCGTTTTTAAATCGTGTTTCTTACCTTGTAACATCCACATAGTTCTGCCAAACTTATGCTAACCGTTCGCTAGCTTGTAAACAAATCCATGTGCTTTATCGTTACCTTTTCCCACAGTTTGAAATAGCATAATGCACAATTTCTCCAGCAGAGGGGGAAATCCTGCCAAGTTTCCCTTTAAATTGACATTTTAAAAGCTATTATTTCCTCTTGTTTTCCACCTCGCAAACTCTACTAGGCTACAGTGTAAGCGCATTATCTTTTGGCTATTGCGCAAAAGCCTCTTGTTCTGATATTTATTAATTTCACATTCTTACAACAACATAGCTTGTCACAACATCATTACACAGCCTTAGTGTAAGGCCTACAAACACTTAACTTGCGGATTCAACTTTCCAAAGAAACCTCCAGAAATAGGCTACAAAGTCAAAGTCTCAAAGTCTGCTTTATTGTCAATTTCTTCACATGTCAAGACATACAAAGAGATCGAAATTACGTTTCCTACCATCCCACGGTGGAGACAAGACATATTTTAACCAATTAGGTCCACAGACAAACATAACATTCAAGTAAACAATATAAAAAGTAAATAAGAAGGCACATACAATGAAGAAATAAGAGCAGCAAAATTTGGTTGAAATTGTGCCATTGTGCATACAGTAGACAGTCAATATAATAGTGCAAAAGTCAGGCCAATAAATGGCTGAGGTAGTTCTGTTTGACCTAAGTATGCAAGTGGCATAGTGGTGCAAGTTATGTAAGAGCAGCAGAAGTGTGTTCAGAAGTGTTTTCAGGACAACAGGACAACAACAACAAGTTGCAAAGTGTGCAAGTGGAGTAGTGCAAATGGAGTAGTGCAAGGCAGCTATTGTGGGTCCAAAGTCCAGGATGTTATGTGGCTGAGGGTGGAGGGGGGAGAGGGGGGAGAGAGTTCAGCATCCTAACAGCCTGGTGTTTGAAGCTGTTGGTGAGTCTGGTGGTGCGGGAGCGCAGGCTTCTGTACCTCTTTCCAGAGGGCAGTGGATCAAACAAATTGTGAGCGGGGTGACTTGCATCACTCACAATTGTGGTCGCCTTGCGGGTGAGGTAGGAGGTGTAAGTGTCCTTCAGGGAGGGGAGTGAGGCACCAATAATCCTTCCAGCTGTGTTCACTATGCGCTGCAGGGCCTTCCTGTTGTATTCAGTGCAGCTTCCGCCCCACACAGCGATACAGCTGGAGAGGATGCTCTTAATGGTGCCTCGGTAGAATGTGGTCATGATGGCTGGTGAAGCACTTGCTCACCTGAGTTTCCGCAGGAAGTACAGGCGGCGCTGGGCTTTCTTCGCCAGTGATGCAGTGTTGGTGGTCCACGAGAGGTCTTCACTGATGTGCACCCACAGGAATTTGGTGCTGCTTACTCTCTTCACCACAGCACAATATAACGATAAGTTATTTGCTATGTTTACATCGGAATTAACGCTGTTATGGATCCATTTCTCTGCAACGCAACGTAGCCTCAACATTTCTCTTTAGGTATACAGGAACAGCTTACTATGTTGAAGAGTGACGATTGCGTAGAATGCAAGAATATCCCCAAACTCTCGGATGCGCATTAAAACGTTATTTTTTAGGTAACTTTCCACGCTGATGGTGCCCAAAAGGCAACACAACTGTGTTCAAAGCAGGATGAGGAAAACCTGAGGTTGTGTGTTTGTACAAAACTGAGCTAGAATTTTATAGCTTTTATAAGAAGCCTTCCGAAATGATATATATAAATATATATAGCCTCACTTGAAAGAGCTTGTGTGGACAAATAGGGTGAAGAGTTAAATGGCAATGATATTATTATATACTCGTTAATCTGACTCCATTTGATTAATAATTTGTATCACCAATCAATTACCAAGTAACTAGTTTATCAGCTATGGAGGAGAATGGCATGGCACACTACGGGAATTGAAGTTATCCGATTGGTAGGCAAATGAACAATTTAATAGGCATTAAGTCTTAAAGGTAAATGTAACCCATATCACTTCAGTTGAATGTACAAGTAAACTCACATAGTCTACTGTAACAAAGTAGCAAATGGTAACAAAGGAAACTTAACCAATTCACAGAGGTAAACTTGACAAGTTAGAGATAACTGATACACCAGATAAAACAATACAAACCCAGAGATAGAGAAAAGGGGAGAGAGAAAGAGAGAGAGAGAAAGACAAAGGGAGACAGAGAGAGAGAGGGAGAAAAGAGAGAGAGAAGAGAAGAGGTCCAAGGTGGAAAAGAAGAGAAGATGGGAAAAGAAGCCCCAAGATGGGAAAGAAGACAGAAGAGCCAGGAGGACCAGAGCCTCCACTTTTATCATTCACTTGGGCCACCCCCGACTCATCAGAGCCTTTGTTGTCTGAGGTGGATGGGTGTGGCGCAGGTGGATATCATAACTTTATGCTACAGTTTAATTCTTAATCTACAACTATGCACAGATACATTCAATTGTACCAAAACCATAATCAGACTGTTGCCCACATTACAAGTATTAATTCAAGACCAAACATGAATGTATTATTCACAAAACATATTTACAGAGTAATACTGTATGATAATGAGGTTGGCCTATCTCACCACAAGACATCAAGTAGGCCCAGGACTGAGTTATCTCTCAGTAGAGGGGCCAGAACAAGGAGCAAATGGTCACTTTATGCATGAGCGGGTATTGGGGATCTTTGGCCATGGCCAGCTAAGACAATACAGATCAAACACAGGCATCCACACATGTAAATTAAATGTAAAAAGGTATTCTTTAGAAATGCATAAGGTTTGGGACTTTGAAAATATTTAACATTGTTTCATGTGTAATTGAGATTGCAGAGTTGTGGGAAACTGAGTCAGTGCATCACAAATCCCTGTAATAGTAGTGGTAGTAGGCCAGACGGTATTGCGTATAGGCTACATATGGCAGTGTAGAATGGTTGAGGGGGGGCATATAAAAGTTTGAGAACCTGTGGTCTAAAACAATATTGGTGGTTGCATGTTAGATCTGAAGTGAAATGGGTCGCGATGGTCTGTCATTTTAAAAAAGTGGGTCCCCAGAAAAAACAGTTTTTTTGGGAAATACTGGTTTATAACATAAAAACAACCATAGCAAAATATGTACATAAAAAGACTAAAGTTAAGGATAGACTATTTGACATTATTGTGTTTGATCTATATATTGGATTGGAGTACACAGACAAGTATTGGCAACAAAAACAGTATAGTTTCAAACAACAGTGTGTCTGATGATAGTGTCTATATTGTAATTCCACAAACAAGATACACAAACCCTGTCTATTGAGCTGGAACAAAACTGAAAAGCTGAATTCCAATGGCTTATCTCTCAAGCTACTGTATGGTCGTTGGCATGGTCAGTGGTCATTGTGACCACTCCACCAGAATAAATCAATATGGTGCGGGAGTGATATTGCCTAGAAAAGAGTGGAGAGTGCGGTAATATTGCCACTGGTGATGAGAACAATATACTCACCTCTCTGTCCTAAAATGTGAGTTTGTGAAGTTAGTCATAAATCCATTAGCCTTGGGGCTCAAAGTCAACAGACAGTATCTTTCATCTCTATCAATCTCGGTTCTAAAATCGTCTTACAGCTTTTTTTTTCTCATCTTGTTATTTATTTTTTTTCCAGTGTGGGATGGAAACATCTCGAGATGGCATCACAACATCATAACTGCTTACTGTACTGTAAGGGATCATGGCAGACTCAACAGCCATGCTGTTTTCACATCTAAATGATTCTGACAGAGGCATTCATATTAGCACTATTCTATCAAGTAGCTGTTGTTGCACAAACTGGCTCAGTTAGGCCTAACCCTATAACCCTCCTGGCAAATCTAATTTTACTGTATGTCATTTCAGAATTGGTGTGCTTTTCATTGTGATATTCAGTATAATATACTGTCATCATAGAGCAGCAGTATCAAGTCAGGCCTATAACAACTTAGGATTTCATTGGTCTAACTGAGCTGAACAAATTAGGTGTCCATTGGTCTAACTGAGCTCTAACTGAGCTGAACAACTTAGGTTCCCATTGGTCTAACTGAGCTGAACAAAATAGGTTTGCATTGGTCTAACTGAACTGAGCAACTTAGGTTTCTATTGGTTTAACTGAGCTTCCTCTTTTTCCACTGAAACCACTGAAACAGGCTGGAGAAAAAAACCCCACTCCTATTCTCAATGCTGCACTTGACAAAGACATAAAGGGCAAATCAGTGTTTACATCTGTATCAATAATCTCCTCTAGTTGTGTGGTCTAATTTCTTTCCTTCTCTCTTCTCTCTCTTTCCCTCCCTCACTCTCCTCAAGTCTTCCACTCCCAGCTAACCTACATTAGGAAATTAAAAGACTATAATTATCTTCAATTAACAGGAGAAGAGTGATCAGTGATTAAGGGAATAAAGTGTGGGGACTGTTTTCATTAGAACTTCACTCTCCTTTTCTTAACTTTCACCTTTTATCTTCGCTGGCGACAATATGGTACACCGTTTTTAATTAACCTTTTAAAACCGTGTCTGAATCTCCTACTCTCCTGTGGCTGAAAGTGGTCGGTAAACTTCATTAGGAAATCCCAGGGACTGTTTTCTTTCCCTCTCTCTTTTTTTTTCCTCCCCGTGATGGCCGACAGCTCTGGTACATCTGGAGAGTTCTCTGTGGACCTGTCTGCTGGTCTCTCCCTAGGCGCTGAGATCTTCCATGACCCAGTAGCACTCCGCTACCGGCAAATACGGCTAGTCAATTATAGAATACTAAGGTAGAGCTATGGGTATACATGGAAATATACGGACTTTACACAATAATAATGTAATTAATGATGGCATGGAAAAATGGTATAGTGTCTGCTTTCTTAAGGCCCATGTGAATCCTACTATCCTCTGCTCTAATGTTTCTTCCATGCATCAGGATTCAAGATGTATTGTTTTAGCTTATAGTTCTTTGTTTACTTTATATTATAACATGGTAGTAGTACCCAATAAGGTTTAACTGATCATTTATTAGCCCGTTATTCACCAATTTACTATTACTGGTAACCAACTAGCTGGCATCAACCTAAGATAATTAATATATAATAGCTTTTTATAATAAGCATTTCAGAATGCTTATTATTATTACAAAAAGAACAATTATTACTACTGCATCTAATTCTCCCAAAAAGAAAAGACTGAAAAAGACATGTGACGATACTAATTATGATGCCAACGATGATCCAGTGAGATGTTTGCCACCTTCAAAGAGATATGTTCCAGTCACAGCATGCAGAAGTGTGACGGAGTGCTGCTCTCTGCTGACCCTGAGGGGCTGGAGTTTACCCCTGCTGGCTTCTGCAGGCGCTGCGCAGCGTGGCACGGCAGCACCGGTTACGCAACGGCGTGCCATGAATCATTCATGGCCTTTGATTCCCGGGGCTATGCTGAGCGCGGAGAGCGGTGACATCACTAATGAAGCGAGGCACAATCACATCAAACTGTAGAGAGGATGGAGGAGGATGAGAAGAGGAGGAAGAGGAGGAGGAGGAAGAAGAAGAAGATGAAGAAGAAGACACAATGTAGAGAGAGAGGAGGAAGAGATGCATTCACACTCACAGCCTGGGGTAGTTGGGGTCTCTGTGGGGTGGGGGGTGGGCTTTAGTGGTGTGGTGGGTGTGTGGGGGGCAATAGTGTCTGATGGATCCGGCCTCTTACCCCGTCCAAGGCATTCACATGAGAAAGGACGATCGATGGTGTGATTCTTTAAGCATCTTAGCCTGCCATCTAAGAGAAGAATGTGGATCTTCATGTTAATACCATTGTCAGTTTGCGTGCTCTTAACTCCTGTGGCTACTGTTATACAGACTATCAGCTCGGGATTCGAAATGGTGTCAGATGCTCAATAGCAGCCAATACAAAGCATAATCTATATTGACTTGGAGAATGCAACAAAAACAACTACAATAGCAACAGCAGAATATCGACACAAGAGGATCATATATGTTGAGTGTGCATAACAACAAGGCCCCTGAAGCTGTACTGTATCTCTAGCCCTGGTCTCTGTAGGCCCTAGTGGTTTATGGAGAAATTGTATTTTCAGAGGCCATTATGTCTGCTGTCCAGGAGGCAAAACAACCAAAAAAGGTTAAGCCAACATTCTCCTGCAACACCCCCCCCTCTCCCCAACACACACACACACCCACACACACACACACACACACACACACACACACACACACTCTTCCCATGGCCATGTGCAGAGTGAGGAGCCAGAGAGGGCCTTTGCTGATTTCTGAAGCCCCAGGCTACTGAGCTCCACTCGGCATTCCACTCAATGCCCCGACTCTGCCTCCAGATGCTCCCAGGGGGAGGGCCCTGAACTGGGGGCAGACTCCGGCCGAACATGGAAGAGGCACCGGCACAGAAGATGGAGAGTTGGAGGGGAGCATGTTAACTATGATTCCGCTGGCTGTAAGGAGAGAGGCTGGGCCTGTGTGTGGAGATGTTGTGTGTGTTTGTTTTTGTTTTTGTGTGTGTGTGTGTGTGTTGTGCTTGCGTGCATGAGAATGCTTCAGGCAAGGCCTGCAAGGCATGGGGCTTGAGGAGAAAAAGCACACACACGCACACACACACACACACACCATGTGCACACATGTGCGTAAACAACACACACATACTCTAGGCATGTCTTTAAAAACATGAAAGATGTATCCAAATATCGTGGATAATGTGGTAATACGTGGAGAGCTGAGCAGACTAATTATCTAGCAAATCCTACTTTAGCAACATAAATAGTGGCATTCTAAGCAAAAGGCCGTAAAGCAATGAATTTATCATAACATCTCTCAGAGTGACATGTGCCTGGAGGGCTTTTAATATCTACTGTATCTATCTATCTATCTATCTATCTATCTATCTAAAACCTCTCAAAGACTGAACTGCTGGTCATCCCAGCTAAACCTACCATACACCACGACATCAACATCAAATTTGACTCCCTGTCTGTTTTACCGACCAGGACTGCAAGAAATCTAGGAGTTGTTCTTGACAACCAACTAAACTTCTCAGATCATGTTGCCTCAGTCGCCCGGGTCATGCCGTTTCGCGACTCTACAACATAACGGAAAATCAGGACTTACTTGACTCAAGATGCTACCCAACTTCTGGTTCAGGCAATAGTCATCTCACGACTCGACTACTGCAATGCCCTCCTGACAGGTCTCCCAGCCTGCGCAGTGAAACCACTTCAGATGATCCAGAACGCTGGGGCGCGCCTGGTCTACAACCAACCCAAAAGGGCACATGTTACCCCGCTGCTCATCCAGCTACACTGGCTACCTATGGCGGCCCAGATCAAATTCAAGTCTCTAACGCTTGCCTACAAAGTAGTCTCCGGTTCTGCTCCCACCTACTTGAATGCCCTCTTATAGACTTACACTACCTCCAGACCGCCAAGGCCCTCTGACGAACCACGCCTAGCTCTACCACCGGCACGCCAAGCCAATCCAAACTTTTTCTCATCTGTTGTTCCTCGTTGGTGGAACACACTTCCAGTTCCTACAAGGGCAGGGACATCCTTTTCCACTTTCAAAAAACTCCTGAAGACCCAGCTCTTTAGAGAACATCTACTCTCATAGCAACACTTACAACAAGTCTTACTGATCCTAGCACTCACCAGCCGTTTTAAACTGACAAGTAACTTAAAAACAGCACTCACCGACGCACTTATTCTTACTGTACTCTAATGTTCTTTTAAACTGTCCTAAAATTGTGAGAATTGTTCAAAAACGTACTGTTTACCATGTTGTTAGTCGCTTTGGTTAAAAAGCGTCAGCCAAATGTAATGTAATGTAATGTAATGTAAAACATAAATTAAATGTCTAATTTTTTGAAGTAGAAAAATGCAAATATTGTTCTTCATGCATGCATGCGCACGCACACACACAAACAAAAAAGTGGGTGTTAAGCCTGTGTAGAGTGTGGCCCTTCTCTCCATTCTGATGAGCATACAGTAATTGTTTAAATTTGTTGATGTGCTCAAAGAGATGCCCTTCTCACGCTTCTGTTAACATTCCCAGATTAACAATGGAGCCGCCTGTTTGCTTTGATAATTATCTTGTTTAGTGAGGCATAATTGTTTTCATCTGGAAATATCACATATGCATGATTATAGAATACCTTTATCCCATCCCCTTTATACCATTCCCTCTCCTGGAACGGTTCCAGATTGAAATGAACATTAGTATCTAGTTGGGTAACTCTGCTGTGTTGTTGTTGTTGTTGTTTGTTGTTGTTGTTAAGAATTAAAGTCAGATCCCACAATATACCGTAGCATTATAAAGTATACTGCAGGCTATGGAAATTTGAGTCAATAAAACCTTAGCGAGCTAGAGATTGTTTGTGTTTAGTATAGTATAAGTATATATTCTCTTTTGAGCCCGTGAGGGAAATTTGGTCTCTGCATTAATCCCAATCCATGAATTAGTGAAACACACTCAGCACACAGTGAACACACAGAAAGGTGAAGCACACACTAATCCCGGCGCAGTGAGCTACCTGCAACAACAGCGGCGCTCGGGGAGCAGTGAGGGGTTAGGTGCCTTGCTCAAGGGCACTTCAGCTGGTGGGGGTTTGAACCAGTTACAAGTCCGAAGCGCTAACCAGTAGGCCACGGCTGCCCCATTAAATAGCAAAGTATAGTATTATAGTAAATATAGCTAATAGTAAATAGCTAAGGAGCATTACATTTATAATGTGGCAGTGTAACAGCAACACCAAAGAACTTTCCCTCTGTCGCACGCACGCTATTTGTTTATCCAGCACCGGCTTTGCAAATAACGATGTCCACAGACAAGGTAGAATATTTTGCATGACTTCTAAAAGTACGATGTATTGCGACATCAGATGCAAGTCAAATTTGTAGTTTCTTATGTCTCACTCCATCGAACTACAGATCCGCTACCCGATCTGGCAAACTTACATAGTGCGGTTATAGCCGATAGAGGGCCGCGAAGCGAATGCAGAATTGCCGTTCACCCTGTTACGAGTTGATGAACCACTGAAACGATTTTGGAAACATTATTTTAAGGTATAAAAAACTCTTTGGTGTTGCTTTAATGACACACAGTCTTCTTATACATTTACAGTGCAGGCAACAAATGTTGCACAATGCCTGTGAGCTTTCATAGTCCATTGCAACTGACAATAAAGATACTTGAATAAGCCAATGTTACAGAGGCTATTGATAACTAACATTAGCTTTCTAGTCATGTTGGCATTCCCGGCGGCATGGGGGGGCTTTGGGGGGCCAGGCCCGTCCTGGAAGTCATCTGTGCCCGCCCTGGACGAGCTTGGCTGCTCCAACCAACCCCAATCCCATAGATTGATTTTGAACACTTATTAAATGTAGGCCTATATTATACATTTGTCAATCTAGCAAGTAGCAAATAAAACTTGTAAAATCTGTATTATTCCGTAACTAATCAATCAGGAACATTAGGTAAGCCCATCACCTAAATGGAGAGGAGGTTACGTGGTGTAGTCTACTTCACTTCTGCACTAACCCCTGTCATCCGATGACAAATATAGCTTATCGGCTCGCAGGTAGGCTATATATCATATCGTAGTTAGTAGAAGTAGCCTAGGCCTAGTAGTGTCTGGGTTTGTTTGATAGCGTTAACCTTTAGCCTACTGTTTTTTTCTTCTGACCTAGTCGGAGAACAGGGAGCTTGTTACCACTCCAGGGCCGAAGTTATCCGTAACTTCGGGGCTAACTCCCTAACACTCTATCTGAAAGTGGCCGTGCCACCCCTGGAAAGGTGTAATGCCCGTCCGTGAATTTGTGTCTGCCGCCGGGTCTGCATGTTGGCCACTGATGAACAGAGCAATCCTCCCAACTAATACAGTTCACGTCTTGCCAATGTTGTGAGCACGTACCTCATTGGTCACCACAACATAGTTGAATAACGTCATGGCACCTGGACGTGGTGACCTCGTCTTTCTGGTCCATTCCTGTGACCTAAAGTTATGTGCAGAGCACTTTCTGGAAACATAGTTTACATTCCTGCAATGTCCCCTGGACGTCACTTTATGTAGGCTACTTTTCAGTTCTCATTTTGCTCCCTTTTGGGCTCATATGATTCTTGAATTGCATTACATTATATACATTACATGCAGCAAACATTTATTTGAAAATTATTTAATTAGGCTACAATAATTTACATGTTATCCAACGCTAATATCAGCCTGGATAATGATTATGTTCACCTAAATGTTAGCAACAGCTAACATTAACTATCTAGCTGGCGAACTAGCCTATTACAAATAGGCAACTTTAAATTCACATTAGTGTTAACATTGCGTGTTCTTGGACTACCGATGGTACTTCAACCAACATTATTAACTTTATATTTAATGTTAACCTGCATAATGAATACATTCACCACAATGTTAATGTTAGCTAACGTTAGCAACAGCTAACATTAACTATCCCACCGGCGAACTACTGTATGAGAAACAGGCTACTTTACATCAGTGTTAACATTGTGTGTTCTCTGACTACCGATGGTACTTCAACCAACAATATTGAATTACCAATAGTATGTCATCGAACAAAAACTCAGCATCCCTCGCTTCTCCTGTCATCATCATAGTTTGTAATGGAATAGCTAGGCTTAGAAACAATTATCTTACACCACTGCTATTTAAGATGGGATGTATCTCGTGGATGGGTTTAGACAAGATGATGTATAATATTTGGGGCCAAATGAAACAATGTAAATAAAGAAAAAAAGAGCCTGTCCTAATCACCAGAGCCTGTCCTAAATATGCTGCTACCTGATTATAGGTTTGGCCAGAAAGCCCCCCCAGGGTCACCGTCCAGCATGGTGTTTTAGAAAGAGTGTAAGTATTACTTGGGGGTACCCAAGGACTGGGCTCTGGCTTATTACCAAAGGCATCATGACAGGGACAACCAGGTCAGCTGGGCTCCTGATTTGACTGGGATCTGCAGCTCACATGAAATCTTATAATCTCAGCCTTCGCTCTGATCTTGTTTGGTGTAGGCTACTCTTATTTAAGGGAGCATGCCGGTTCAAATGATGCGCACCCGCGTGTGTGTGTGTGTGTTTGTGTGTGCTCAATTTTAATCTTCTTAGTTACTCCAGAGCAAGCCCTCTACAATTTGGACAAAGTTTGTTGTAGTTTTTGGAATGGCTGGAATATATTATTAAAAGGTTTATATATATATATATATATATATATATATATATATATATATATATATATATTACGTTTGCTTTCCTGCTTGCTGGTGAAATACATCTGCATGCTGACAAAACTGATAAGCATGTATAATCTGTTCAGTCCACAGTGAAGAAAAATCCCCAAATCTCTACCTGTAGTTCATGTAGTATTTTAACCACACAAGTTTATCAGTCAGAGTGGGGGAAAAGCACAAACACACAGGGAACTAACCCAGCGGTACCACAGGACTTATCAGATGTGTTTCTTTCTTTCTTTCTTTCTTTCTTTCTTTCTTTCTCTCTCTCTCTCTCTCTCTCTCTCTCTCTCTCTCTCTTTCATATGAAGGCTACAGTACAAGGTGCCTATAGCCAACTTGTTTGATGTGCTTAGTTTGTATATGAGAAGATATTACACATACTGTATATAGAAATAGAAAAATAGAAATTGAAATAGAAATCAATAGCCCTGTTTACATGGACCCTAAAATTCCGCTTTCAATTGGATTCATTTTCGTACCGCATTTGGGTTCAAGTGCCCACAGGGAACCAGGCTTGAGTCTGACCCGGGTCATTTCCTACCCCATTTCTCTCTCACACTCACTTCTAGTCAGCCTCTCCGCTGTCCTGTCATTAAAGGCAATAAAAGCCCCCTCAAAAAAAGGAAAAAATATATGTATACTTCAGTTGGATTGATTGCTGAATCCGATTAAAATGCCCGATCTGACTAAATTTCCAATCAGATTGAAAGAGGTGGTGGTTTCCGTTCTGATAATCCGATTGATTGGAAAATCCACCCATGTAAACAAGTACTCCAATTGAAAGAGTGCTTCTTTTTGCTGCGCATGTGTGCCACAAGTGGTATTGTGTCGCTCGGCAAACAAATAGGTAACTTTACAGAATTTTTTTTAAATGGCCGTGTCAACAAGGTTGTAACAAAATCACATGTTGTTGTTCCATTACATTCTTAACCAACAGCAACTTATTGTTTAATTCTGTTTCAACTTTCAGAGAGAAGACATGTGATTCCTTTCCTTTCAATGCTTGTAAGTCTATCATATGTGTAAACCAAGTTTGAACAGAAAAAAAAGGTTTCAATTGTGCTGGTTTTTGCCTACACAATTTATTTTTACAGTGCTCTTGCACATGCCAAATTGATTTGGCTAAAAGAAAGATGGTGGAAACTGTACAAGGACAGAAGTGTCTCTTCTGTTTTATTGTTTGTAGACAGCAGGAGAAACCTGCGCCTGTCAAAAAATATGTACAATCAGATGAAATGCTTTGGAATATAACACTGATCAAATGCGAATTGCTTTATTCAGTGCTCATTTGATCAGCTCGGAAGGAATCTCTAATCAGATTCATGTCAATTTAATTAAAAAAAAAAGAAAATAAAAAATAGAAACAAACTTCCATGTAGGCTAAACGTGGCTATTTGTTTCAAACAAACCATGAACCATTACCCATATGATTTTGGATTTAAAATTAGGCATATAGCATATGTGCTATGTGGCTAGTTACTATATTGGTTACATTCTGTGTATGCTTGTTTTACAGCAATAATGAGCAAGTAATACATTTCATTACTGTAGACACTTAAAACAGTAAGTGCAATGGTTCCTAATGCTGTTAATTTCCAATTTAACTTTAATAAATTGAGCGTTATTAAATTTGAATGTGAAGAGTAACTAGACTGATAGGGAGTCATTACACAGCTAATATAATGAAAAGGGACTTTAATACATTACTGCTTATTTTTAAAACATTTACTCTGCATTGGGAAGTGTGTAATCAGGAAAGAGTTCTAATCCAATAAGATTCCAGAAGCAAACACTTCAGCCTCATCGTTTACAACTTCAACCAGGCACGGAACTTTTGTGACTGCAGTAGCTCACTGTCTCCATGTCCATATGTGTGTGCATGAATTACGAGCTTCAGCTATGAAGAAACTTTCAGCTCTGCAAGCCTTTGAACTTCAACTGTTTTTTTTTACCGCCTGTAATGTGGACTTGTTTTGTGACGAGTTGTTGAATTCATATTTTGCATACAGTGCCTATAACAAGTCTTCAGCCCCATGCTAAAGTTGACTAAAAAGAGGAATAAAAAAATTCATCTTTTAGAAATGGATCTTAATGCCTTAATTAAAAAAATGAGGGAAAATCCAACCTTTAAGGACACCTATTGTCTTTGTTAATGACTAATGTTTCGGAAATTAATAAATGTTATATTAAAATACAGGACACCTATTGTCTTTGTTGATGGCTAATGTTTCGGAAATTAATAAATGTTAATATTAAAATACAGGACACCTATTGTCTTTGCTGATGGCTAATGTTTCAGAAATTAATAAATGTTAATATTAAAATACATATTCATATGTATTCATACCCCTATGTTAAACCTATGTTGAACTCCCATAGAGGTAGGCAGATTTTTATTTTTAAAGGCCAGTTATTTCATGGATATTTAAAGGCCAGTTATTTCATGGATCCAGGTATCTCATGATTGGCATGGGGTACTTTCCAAAAGAAAGAGGTATCTCTCAATGCAAATCAAACCAGCTATTAGGCTAACTGAAATAAACCATCCCTATCTCTAGGTATGTTGAAGGGTATGTAATGATGTGGGGTTATTTTAATTCCAAAGGCCAAGGGAAGGCCTTTATCAGGACATATAGTACTCTGGATCCATGAAATAACTGGCCTTTAAAAATAAAAATCTGCCTGCTTCTATGGGAATTTAACATAGGGGTATGAATACTTATGCACCCTGTATTTTAATGAAGAAAATGTATTTATTTACGATACATTATTCATTCACAAAGAATATTGGTGTCCTTAAAGGTTGGATTTTTCCTATTTTTTTTAATTAGGGCATTTCCAAAAGATGATTTGTATTATTCCTCTTTTTAATCAACTTTAGCATGGGGCTGAAGACTTTTTATAGGCACTGTAGGAAGACCAGTAATCAAACTCAGCAACTGAAAAAAGTATTTATGAAGTTCCCATTGTAATAACAGAATGAAAACTATCTCTGAGAGAGAGAAAGAGAAAGAGAGAGAGAGAGAGAGAGACCTGTGGCCATGGAGAGGGAGCTGTGCTGTGGCCCTGCCTGGCCTCCTCTTTCCTCCTCTATTTTTATCTCTGTGCTAATGAGCTGCTCTTTCTCTGCTGCCACTTCGGCCCAGTGAGTGAATGCAGCGGGAGTCTCTCAGAAAAGAGCACATTTCCTTAAACTCCATTATTTTCCACTGCTGTGGCTACTCTTGTCTCACACACACACACAAATACACACACAGATCCACACACACACACACACACACACACACACACACACACACACACACACACACACACACACACACACACACACACACCACAGACATGCACACACACACAGAGACACACACACACACACTCACACACACACACACACTCACACACCACAGACATGTGCACACATGCATGCACGCACACGCACGCACGCACGCACACAAACACACACAAAAACACTCACAAAGCCTTTGGTTAGAGATAGAGCAGCCTTCAGCCTTCAGACTACCTATAACAAGACACAAAATTAACTTTTCTTTATAAATACCATTAAGTATCTCCAAGTAATAGCCCACTAACCATGGAGACTAAAGCTGTAATTCAGTTGTCATGAAGAAAACTGGTCATTGTCATACATTTGTATACTTGCAATTGCAGTTTTGTTATTCAATCAACACATTGCATTTTGGATCAGAAGTTACAATACAATATTTCAGTGCATCTTCAGGGATTTAATATATATATATTTATACAGAGCGAGAGAGAGAGAGAGAGAGAGAGAGAGAGCACCTGACTAAAGTAAGACAACTGCAGTTCCCTCACTGTCCAACGGGTGTCAGTAGCATGAGCCACGTCTCAGGGAGTTCCTGAAACAGGGAGTCCCATAATTAGCATCTTATCCACGATCCCGGGCATTCGGCCACTCTGCCCCCCCCCCCCCCCAGGAGATACAGATACATACACAAAATACTATTTGTATGACAACTTTGTGTTTTTTTATTCATTAATTGTTCCTGGTGGACTCAGAGTGTTATGCTTCTTTGTTGCGTTGCCATGTACTGCTACAGTAAATTAATATGTAGCCTTCTGGGGCAAAGATACTTTGATACAGATATATTTAATCTATGTGTGTCCAAAACATAGCTTATTAACATATACCTGACTTCAGTGGAATCATTGTATTCAAAAATATGGACAGAGAACAGTGCAAATAAGTACTTTTGAGGTAAAATGCTAAGCCCTAGTCTCCCCTTTAAGCATGAGGTATTTTACCTGACAGTGTCATTAGCAGGTATGTTCCAGAAAGAAATATCTTGCCCAGTCTTGAAAGAGGACTTTGGACTGTGATGATTTTCCCAGGGATTTCCTGGTAAACTGTCTAGTCATCCAGTTTCAGTCGCTGATTTCGGAGTAGACAATAGAGAGCTCTCTTCCGAAAGTCTGCAGTCATTCTAGGCCCCCTCGTAAACCCTTTCCTGGGTCTCAGTTTCATGGCCTGGGAGCATGTCGTATTGTCCCGACCATGAAACTGCTTCGTGTCACAGAGATAGTTAAACTGACAAAAGAATGCCTAAGGAGTGGAGTCATGGCTGATTCAGAGAGATTCATAACCCAGAACTGACTCTGTGTGTGTGTGTGTGTTTGTGTATCTGTGATTGTGTGTGTATGTGTGTGTATATTTCTCTATCTATCTATTTCTCTGTGTTTCTGTGTATTTTTCTCTGTGTTTCTGTGTGTGTGTGTGTGTGTGTGTGTGTGTGTGTGTGGGTGGGTGGGGGTTAGAGTGTGTGTGTGTGTGTGGGTGGGTGGGTGGGTTATGTGTGTGTGTGTGTGTGTGTGTGTGGGTGTGTGTGTGTGTGTGGGTGGGTCAGAGTGTTTGTGTGTGTGTGTGTGTGTGTGTGTGCATATATATGTTGTGTGTGTGTGTGTGTGTGTGTGTGTGTGTGTATGCATGTGTACGTGTATGTGTATGTATGTGTGTGCCATGACTACCATGACATGATAATGTATGAAGGTATATTGGGTGCAAAAGTGGCGAGCACATTTAACTGCAGATTTTTAAAGTCATAAATGTGTAACAGTAAAGTTGAAGTTGTACATATTTTTTTTATATCTTGTTAACACAAAAAGAGCGCGATCCAGGATCCAGATCCGGCCGCCTTGTTTTCTCGATCGATTCGCTCGACGTGCACACATACAAATATTTTTGCTCCTATTATATCACCTAGGCAGGAGCAAAAGTATTGTCACCAGAGAAGCAGATTCGAGCACTTGTATCAATTGACTTGTAGTCGTGCAAGAAAATCAAAGCGATCTGTAGAATTTTATTAATGAGAAATTATTTCACAGATGCACAACTTCGGATGCATTAGTTCACATTTGGGTTTACAAATGCACAAATGTTGTGCATGTTCTCAGATTATGAAACACGGATGTGCAAATGCGCGCCAACTGCACTGCAACGATTGGAGCAAAAGTGTCGAGTGCATGACTCTTGAAAGTTGTGACTCACAGGATAGGATTTGTGTACCTGTAACAAGGATTTGTGAACCCGTAGCCCCTATTTTGTGTTAACAAGATATAAAAAAATATGTACAACTTCAACTTTACTGTTACACATTTATGACTTTAGTGTGCACATGCAAAATCTGCAGTTAAATGTGCTCGCCACTTTTGCACCCAATATACCTTCATAATAATGAAGCCCTCATTTGGATAATAGTGGCATCCCCTCTCACTAAAGCCTGCTGTCTCTTCAGTGTGACCCCGTTTGCAGTGCATCCCAAATATGGCTCATAAAGAAATAAAGAGAGAGAGAGAGAGAGAGAGAAAGAAAGAGTGAGAGAGAAGAGAGAGAAAGAGAGAGAGAGAGACAGAAAGAGAGAGAGAGAGAGAGAGAGAGAGAGAAGGCCGTCCTCTGCACATCCTGTAGGCGACGACTGGGTGCCACATGTCGACCGTCAGGTTGCCGTCTGCGTCTGATTACTCACCGGCTCCTAGCAGGTGCAGAGTCGCCCGGGGAGATGGGGACGGAGCCTGTGAACATTCATTTACCTCACCTCATCACCTTACATACACACACACACACACGCACACACGCACGCACGCACACACACACACACACACACACACACACACACACACACACACACATTTACACACGAACTGATACACATAAATAAACATACACACACACACACACACACACACACACTCACACACATGGGCGCACGCGCACACACACACACACATTTACACACGCACTGATACACATAAAGAAACACACACACACACACTTACACACACATGGGGCGCGCACACACACACACACACACACACACACACACACACACACACACACACACACACACACACACACACATTTACACACGAACTGATACACATAAATAAACATACACACACACACACACACACACACACACACACACATGTACATATGCATCGCTACAAGCATTAATAATAACAAATAACACACATTTACACACGCACTGATACACATAAAGAAACATACACACACACACTTACACACACATGGGGCCAAGACACAACACACACACACACACACACACACACACAGCCTGTCTGTGCTAATACAATCTGCTGACTGCAAATAGCTCTCATGATCAGTGTTTTTTTCTTCTTTCTTTTCCCTTAAGGTCTTTCAAGATGTGCTCAGTGAAATGGCAGGACTGGACAGTATGGGCTCAGGCAGACTCTATAGCTTCCTCTCAGGAATGTTTATGTGTATGGAACAGCTGCCAGTGGAGGTTGCACAGGGACAACTGGGGCAGATCTATTTCTCAGATTTTAAAGTGGTTTCAGCATGTAGCAATTTACTGTGCTATAACGTTAGCCACCATGAACAAATAAGCTGTTGTTCTGGGCTAATTGCTACCGAGCAGTCACACCAAATGGTGTTCCAGTGATGTGATAGTACTTTCCTATTTCTGACATGTTGTACTAGATTAAACCCTGCACTACACGTAAAGCTAAAATGACCTGAAGGCACAGGGTCGGCTTCCGTGACATGTTTTAAAAAAAAAGTTGAATTCACCATAACCCAGTGACTGAGATACAGAGAATTACCCAATAGGCCACTAGGTATTACTCAGAATTACCCAATAGGCCACTAGGTATTACTCTAGGTATTACACAGAATTACTCAGTGGGCTACCTTTCTGTAACAAGGGCCATTTGAACTGTACATGAATTTTGTGATTTCATCCAGATATTTCATCTATTAGCAATATGTTGCATCAATAGTACAGGGTCAAATATCAGAGTTTGTGCTAGTATTCTGCTCAGATACAGTGTTATTTAAAAAAATATCAGGTGTTATAGCCACTATCACCTTCATGTGATCTACTAAGCACATTAGGTAAGTGGAATCCCAATCTCTCTTGACAAAACCATTCACTAACTAACTCTAACTCTAAACACTTGCACAGATCTGATGCTTTTGAAACATGATGCTGCCACTAAATGGACTGAGTCGGGACATTTGACAGCTCACAGTAATTAGCAGAGATCTCAGCTTCATCAGCCGTTGCTCTAGTGCTGTTTAGTTCAATAAGCCAAAGTATGCCAATTAAGAACTGAGCTTAGTGATTTTAAGAGACATTCTTTGGAATCTGAAACTTCAGTGCAGAGCACACACATATAGACACACACACAGACACACACTTTCACTTTCGTAGTTAGAGACTCCTCTAATTACAGTCTGTACTCTTCTACCCATTGCCAATTAGTGCTCTTGCGCACCAAACCTCAATCAATCAGTCAGTGGTGGTTTACTGAAGACCCTAAGTCTGGGACGGTCGGAGACACCAAACAAATTGAAACCATAATTAAACCCGAAGGAGAGAGCAAAACTTTAGAAATAGAAGAAAAAAACAGACAGTAATGTCTAAGAGTCAAAACAGCTGAACGCCAGACTGCCTTTGCCTCAGGATCTTGCTGTTTTTATCTCCCTGTAAGAAGAAAATGACTCGGCAAGCAAGCACACAGAAGCGTCATGACTTCTGGTACGTTCTGCTCTCTTTTCCCGCCTCTTCCTCGCGGGCCGTGCTTGTCAGTGGAGAAAACAGCTCACCCGTTTCAATCAACAACTGACAATGTACTGATTGACTCAGAGCTCGTGACGCCTAAATAATCCTCCGACCGAGTCTGACAACAGTGTTTAAAGGGGAATCTTTGCCGACTGACAGGAGGGGCTCTCTAAGAGTCTGCCTCCTCAGTCCTCCTCCATAAATCCTCCAGCGTTCATCCAGGCTCCCCCTCTGCTGCCAAGGCGCCCTGGCAATCTGCATATCGTTACTGTCGCGCTCGCCGCTCTCGCACTCGCTTCTCCTCTCTGCTCCTCGCTCGCGGTTCATTACTCCCGTTAACCAAACCCTCCTTCTCCCTGTCCCTGACCGTGTGCACGTGTGCCGCAGAGTTATGCGGACATTTTAATGAAACGTCAGCAGGTGATATTTATAAGATATTGAGCTAGCACATCTCTAATACAATGGGACGCAATTAACAGTGAGTCATATCGCCTGAGTAAATCTGCCACCTCGGCTGACGAGAGCGGCAGTTCACGAAGCTTACACATCCCCCCCCCCCCCCCAGCCTGCACGCTTGCTGCTCGCCTGACTCATATGATCGATACGCCGCATCGTTTCGCAGGGATGCACGCCATTTAAAGTTTAAGATCTCCCCACCCTCCCACCCCGCCACCGCCCTCGCCACCACTGCCCCGCCCTCGGCGTGACAGAGACGCTACCGTCAAAGGCTGCTGAGCAAATCAGCATGGAGCAGGACTGCCAGGCAGACGCGGACATTTTTAGTACACGCGAAGAGACGGCACATAAATTCCCCTGCTGTATAAATCTCAGGTGATGAAACAAGCTCCACATCCACTCCATTTATACCCAGGGCATGGCATAAATCCATAGGAGAGAGCCTTATGAGGCCACATGCCAAGGAAGAGAGAGAGAGAGAGAGAGAGAGAGAGAGAGAGAGAGAGAGAGAGAGAGAGAGAGAGAGATGTAGAGTCACAGAAGTTGTATCCTTTAGTTTCTGTATGTAATAAGCAACAGCCTAAACTTCTTTTAGATCAGTAAAAAATTATAGGCACTGTGGTGTCAGAAAAGTTTGTCCTTGTATTGTGTGTGTGTGTGTGTGTGTGTGTGTGTGTGTGTGTGTGTGTGTGTGTGTGTGTGTGTGAGTGTTTGATAGATAGATAGATAGATACTTTATTGATCCCCAGGGGAAATTCAAGAATGTATGTGTATGTGTTGTATGTGTTGGTGTTATGATATCACAGGCATAAACTGTCTGTGGTGGCGGAGGCAGTGGATCCCTGTAAGGTAGGCCAGGGTTGAAACGAAGGTCACCGTGTAAAAGCGGAGGAGAGCTGCCTCTAAATCAACCTCCTCAGCGCAACCCTGTCTTTCATCCCTTATATGCCTGGGTCACAGCACACACACACACACACACACACACACACACACACACACACACACACACACACATACAGACACACACACACTCAACCTTCAATCCCTCCAGCAGTTAATGAATACCCATGCCCACCTACCTACCTCCTTCCATCTCCCTCCCACAATGTGCGTCTGCATGAGTGCTGTGCGGGGGAAGGTCAAATGGCCTATCACAGCAGATAAGGCACTCCAAAGGGGGCCGCAGCGTGTTGGGTCACGTCTCCGGATGCCACTGGTGGGGCATTCATTTCGCATGTGCCAGGGTCACGGCGCTCTCCGCGCCGCACACCAAATGAAGAGCCGGAGCATCCAGTTATCTCTACCGCTGGCCTACGGCACCCTATTAAAATAACAAGGCTATAACAGCACACTGTGTGTGTGTGTGGTGTGTGTGTGTGTGTGTGTGTGTGTGTGTGTGATATGTGTGTGGTTGTGCTATATACAGTATATATGATAGATAGACAGTGGAATTGCAGATTGATGCAATAGGTCTGTGAGGTAGTGCTACACTGATGAGATACATTGTTTCAATTTGGGATTTGACATGAGTGTGTGTGTGTGTGTGTGTGTGTGTGTCATGGATGTGTGTGTGTGTGTGTGTGTGTGTGTGTGTGTGTGTGTGTGTGTGTGTGTGCATGTGTGATATCCTTCATCATCGACTACTTTATATGGTTTTTAACCACATGTATCAGGGTCAAACACGCTAGAGGACAAGTACCGGTAGCTATTACAGTAATACTGTCCTTGTAGCTTTGCCTTGGTAACAGACCATGCATGTCAATTTCCTCTGCTAACCCTTCATAGAAAATGAACTGAGCTGCCATTGACCTGTGCATTGTTATCTTGAAACATTCCATCCCATGGCGCCATCATGGAAATGAGTATAATAGTGATATACTGTAGCAATGGTACTGTGTTTCTCTTCCAGTCACCTTGAAATCTCCTTGATCAACATCTTCAGTTCTCTTGCACAGATAGATAAAAAAGGTAAACCACA